>NW_007726342.1:772025-796039 GCF_000696425.1 Galeopterus variegatus | reverse complement strand
CGCCGGCGCGTGTTTGAGTGTCGCTCTCGGAAGGGGTTGAGGCCGCCGGCTGCTCCCGCCCACGGCCAGCCCCTCGGCCGTCCCGGACGCGGCCAGCTGCGAGCACCGCCCCCCGGGGACCCCAGCCCGCGCGCTCCTTCCCAGCGCCGGGCAGGAAGTCCGGGCCGCCGCGAGCCGGAGCTGCAGCGGGAGGGAGGGAGCTAGGGAACGAGGGAACGAGGGAGCGAGGGAGGGGCGGGCCAGGAATGTTTCCAGTGGGTGGAGACTCGGGCCCGCGGCTGCAATCCAGCAATTGGCGGCTCGGCGAGGGCCGGGGGAACCTTCGCTGTGCAGCGAGCTGGAGCCTGGGGTGAAGGCTGCGGTGGCGGCCGGGCGCGGGCGCGGCCAATGATTAACTCCGCAGGTGGGGCGGGCGCTGCGCTCGGGCGCTGTCGGTCCCGCCGCCGGCCCCTGCCGGGCAGCCCAGATGCTCTAAGATACCAAGACGCACGTGCTGGGGGGGTCACCCTGGTGTCACAGATCTGCTATCACCGCTTCCCGAGCGGGCACTGGACAGCCAGAACACCTGCATTGAACGGACAGGGACCACCAGGCCCAGCAAAGGGGGCTTTCCTCAAGCCAGTCACCATTTGGGATCAGATTTGGAAGTCCTTATCCTAACAGAGCAGGCCACCTCGGCCTTTCTGAGTTAGGATGGCGGATCTTGAATTCCTGGCCCGAACTCTGTCCCCGGGATTCCTGTACAGATGTAAATCCAAACCTCAGAGCAGGTGACAGGAAAGAGAGGAATCTGATAGCGGAGGGAGCTCCACGAAGGACTGTTAGGTGGAAAAAAACAAGATGCAGAAACCTGGGTGACAGAAGACCCCGTTTTTGTAAAACAAAGACAGAGAACCCTGTCTTTATGTCTGCTCACATGGAAAGATACACACCTGGAAATTGGGAGGCAGGGAGGTGAAGGTGGGGGACAGCCACGTTCAATACAGACAGGTCGGATTTTGAGCTAGAGCATGAGTCTAAAAATCTGTAATAATTAATCAGTAAAGATCCTGGAAAAAAAAAAAAAAAAAAGATATCCCAACACAAGCCAAGAAAGAAGCCCAGGTGGGACCCCGGAAAAGGAACGACTCCCACTGGTTCGGTTGATTGGGAGGAGGAATGGAAACCGATATCAGAACCACTGGGTACTTTTGATATCCGCGTGTAGACAACTTGTATTAAGTGTGTATAGTAAACGCTTCATATAGTTCTAGTTAACAAAATAAGCCCCCACCCCCACCTCACACACACACAAAAAAATGCTGCTCCGGGGAAATGCAGGCTCCAGGTGATTACAGGAAGGGGAGGGCAGGGCGCGGGAGGAAATGGCTTTCAGGTGACTTTGAAACAGGATCCCGGCAGAGGGTGGGGTGAAGACAGCCCGGCATCCTCGCTCCTGACTGCGGGGGAAGCGGTAGGCGCTGGGTCTGGCGGGCCCCACATTCCTCAGGGCGGGAGGGTCTGTTCCAGGCTTGCAGAGCCCCAGACTCGCGGACCGCGAAGGTGAGAGCCGAGGCTGCAGAGCGCGGAGGGAGCGATCGGGGATAAACTTCCACTGCACCTGGCGCCGCAGGCCGGGGTCGGAGCTGGAGGGGAAAGTGAGAAGCCCCTCCTTTCTGGCCTTCCAGGGGGCAGTCCATCCTCAGGTTTCCACGTTTCTTTGTTTCTGCTTCCTTCTCTGATCGCCTGAATCCTACCAATCCCTTCCTGCCCACCTCAAATTCCAAAGAAGCGCCGTGACTTCAGCCAGGCCAGGTAATAGTGTTAATGACAGTAATAACTGTCATTTGTGAAAGCTTGTCATGTGAAAGCTTGTCTATGTGACACTCATACAGAAATGTTTACATTTCTCCCTGGATCCTCACAACCACCTTATGAGGTAGGAAGTATCCTTAGCCCCGTTTTACAGATGGAATATTGAGGCGCAAAGGGATGGAGCAACTTGGCCAGGATTTGCATAACCAGCAAAAGCAGAGCCGGATTAGAGCCCAGATGGGTCCAACATTTGAGTGCTTACTGCGTTCGCCATTATTCTAAGTGCTTTACAAGAACAATTGCAGTTACCAAAGAAGAAACTGAGGCAAGGTCATACAGTTAGTGGGTGGTAGACCTGGGAGTCACAACGGGGCAGCTGTGCTCTTAACCACCACCTACCTCTTTTGCTTTCTTTCTGACACTTCTTATATGCAATTCAGCACTTGATTATAATGTCCTGCATTGTTTCTAATTGTTTTAATTTACATCGCATATTTCCTAAAAAGATCATAATCTCCCTGTGGCAGAAGTCATGTAGGAAGAGCTCAATAAAGTAATGTTGAATTCAGATGAAACAACCCAAAGAGTTTGTGAGAAATTTCACAATCTCACCTCCGAGAGTAAAAATCTGTGTCTGGGCCCAGGGGCTCCAGGCTACAGACCCTCCCCGTAGCTCAAGAGCCTCTCTCCTTCCTACCAACTCTTGCCTCAGTATCCTCACCCTGCTATTAAATCATTTATTATTATAATAATACCTTGTGTCTCAGTAATGTCTTTAATCCAAGATCTCAAAGTGTTCTAACAAACACAGATTCATCTTCACAGTATCACCACTGAGATGAGGAGATGGAAGGATTCTCCCCATTTTATGAGTGAGAAAACCAAGACAACAGAGAGTGGCGATGACTCACTGTGGAAATCAGTGGCAGGGTTGACTCTCCCATCTCTTCCCCTCCTCCTTCTAACTCTTGGCTGCCAGCACTTGCATGAAAATTTCAAATCCCTGAGACAAAGGCCATTGAGTTTTCACAATAAAGGACATTTCCAAACTGTCATTTCAGCTGCTCTATTGTGGTAGACCTCAGGAGAGGGAGGGGATATAAACACAGTGAAGAATTCCTTGGGCTCTTGGCTCAGAGAAAGCCATGGCTGGCTGGGATGGAGAAATGAAATCCCAAATATGGAGGAAATGCCCCTCAAAGGTGGTCTGAAAAGCCCCACCAAGCTCTGAGGTCTCAAAGCTTCCAGAGTCTCAAGTTGCATTTTAGCAATGTTTCTCAAAGGATGAGCCATATGCAGCAAAAGAAAAAAATTAATTGGAATCATCAAAAGGTAAAACTTATGCATTAAAGGATATCAAGAAAGTGAAAGGACAACCCAAAGAATGGGAGAAAATTTTGCAAACATGTGTTTTAAGGGACTTACTGGAAAACATAAACAACTCCTACAATTGAATAATAAAAAGGCAAATATCCCAATTTAAAAATGGGCAAAGGATCTGAATAAACATTTCTCCAAAGACATATAAATAGCCAATAAAAACATGACAGGATGCCCAACATCATTAGCCATCAGGGAAATGCAAATAAAAAACACAATGAAATGCCACTTCACACCCACTAGGATGCCTATTATCAAAAGCACATAATAATAAATGTGGGTGAGGAGGTGGAGAAATTGGAACCCTCTTGCACTACTGGTGGAAATGTAAAACAGTGTGGCTGCTTTGGAAAAGAGTCTGGTAGTTCCTCAGAAGCTTAAACATAGATTTTCTATATGACCCAACAATTCCACTCCCAGATGTATACCCAGGAGAAATGAAAACTCCTATACATACAGAAACTTATATACAAATGTTCATAGCAGCAATATTCATAATAGCCAAAAAATAATAACAACTCAAATGTCCATCGGCTGATGAATAGATAAACAAAATGTAGTCTGGCCATACAATGAAATATTATTCATCCATATAAAGGATAGAAGTATTGATTTATGGATGAACTTGAAAACATGCTAAGTGAAAAAAGCCAGTCACAAAGACCAAATATTGTATAATTCCATTTATATGTATGGTCCAGAATAGGCAAACCTTTGTAGACAGAAAGTGGAATAATGGGGCTGGCAGGTTAGCTCATTTGGTTAGAATGTAGTGCTATTAAAACCAAGGTCACAGGTTCAGACTTGGATTCATACTGGCCAGCTGACAACAACAACAAAAAAAGTGGATAAATGGTTGCCTAGGGCTGGAAGGGGTTTGGGGCAGGTTGAAGGAAATGGGAGCAACTACTAACAGATTTGGGGTATTTTTTAGTAGTGATACAAATGTTCTAAAATACTGTGATGGTTGCACAACTCTGAATATACTAAGAACCATTAAGTTGTACACTTTATTTTTTATTTTTTATTTTTTTTAAAAGATGACCGGTAAGGAGATCTTAACCCTCGACTTGGTGTTGTCAGCACCACGCTCAGCCATTGAGCTAACCGGCCATCCCTATATATGGGATACGAACCCGGGGCCTTGGTGTTATCAGCACCGCACTCTCCTGAGTGAGCCACGGGCCGGCCCAAATTGTACACTTTAAATGGATGAATTATATTGTATGTGAAATAAACCTCAATAAAGCTGTTTTTTTGTTTTTTGTTTTAAAAGTGTGAGCCACTACCACCTGTTCCAGAGTTACCAGGGCTGTCTGTAATCAGAATCTATCAGAATCCTGGGTGGGCAGGACCTAATGCTGCATTTCAGCAGAGCATGCTGAATGGTTTGAGAATCACTGAACTGCAATGCCTCGGAGGACCCAGTGATTCCAAGCCTTGTGGCCCAGGCTTCCTGAAATAAGTGAAAAGGAAGGTTTGTAACTAACTCTGAGAGGGCCGTGGCCTCTGAGGTCCCCTTCTTGAAGTTCTTTAATAACTTCTTTCCCCCAGTCTGGACTTGTTAGTGTCAGAAAAATCTGACATCAGAAAGTGGAAGAAGCTTTGGGGAAGTGAGAAGACTTCTCCCTCCTTCACTACGTTCAGCTGCAGCTGCTGTCATAGGGAGCTCTTGAAGGAAATGAGCTGTTTGAGTTTGTGTCTGCAACAGAAGCATTTGCCAATCACTTGTGGTTTTTCAAGAACCTGGGAGCCCCGTGTGAACATTTCTGGAGATCACTTATGTTCACCTTCGTTATCAGTAGGTAAACGGGCCACAGTCAGCATTTATGACACCAGAAACCAGAGAGTTGGCATTAAGACATCAGCCTTTGATGAGCTGGGGGTTGATTTATACAGCACGCTGTTCCTTCTCTGACTTCTTGCCTCTGGGCTGTTCTTCTATTTGCACTTCCACCTATAGACAGATGAAGTGTAAACATGGAACAGTCAAGCTTTACCCTGCTTAATGCTAAGGTGAGAGATTTACTGGGGTGGGTATAGACACTGAAATGGTGGCTGAAATAGTGTTTTGATTTGGGTGGGTACTTCATTGATCAATGTTCTTAATATCCCCAGAAGACTTTTCACCTCTACTTGAAGTTTTTAGACCGGGGTGTTCACAAGAATCACCTGGAAAGTTTCTGACTCAGGACTGATGCAGACCCCAGGAATCTGCATTCTCACTTGGCAGGTGATTCAGATGAATGAGAGAGAGCTCCATAATCTACACTTTGAAAACCACTTGTCTGTTTTCTGCTTTGTGTCTTTTCCCCTGCCGGTGCTTCCTCTTCCTCCCCTGAAATACAGAAGACTCAAAATAAAAACGCTGCAATTCCTTCCAGTGTTCCAAAGATAAAAGGACATTGCTTTTAAGACCTCATGATGTTGGAATAAGTTAGGCTATTATATTTAATCAGATGGAAGAGTTCCACCTTCATTCATGTGAAATGCTTAATCTTCAACACCTTAGTGACAAGCCTGGCAGGGCACATCTACCAAGTACTACACGGTAAGCCTCAGAAAACAAACTAATGAGAGCTTCATTAGCAGGTAATTGCCGAGTTACTTGCAGATGGAGGCAGTTCTTCCTGACTGTAATTTTGGTTGTTGATGTTTTCCTCTTAGGGAGAGGCCTGTGAGTTCTCAGCCCTGGCTTCTCTGTCTTGCTCAGAGAGGACGGAGCATCTGTGTCAAGGAAGCAGTGGGGCCCAGATCTGCATACCCTTCCTCTGGTTTCTGTGCCAGACCATACAGAAACACGGGCTGGTTATAACCACATATGGGCAACTGGGACCCATCCCATCGAGCTTCCTGTCGCTCCTCCTGGGAAATGAGAATTGGCCCAAGAATGGACAGGATAACTGTTCTTCCACCTGAACAGTGACAGGGCTCACAGATCTCACGCAGTCCCATCCTGTTCTAAGTCCCTTCATGAGCGGTACCTGGTGGAGGTCACCATCTTAAGAAACCTCAAACTGGATCTTTCAGCTACAGGCAGCTCTCTCAATCTTTTGCCTCCACACTTGACTAGGGAGAAAAGTCTGGCTTCCTAACCCCACATTCTATGATCCAAATACGCTTATCCCAGGCCTGTGGCTGTCCCAGACCTGCTAGGAGATTAGGGGATAACATTGTGCTACGTAAGTATTCCCAGTCCATCTTCACAACAATCCTTTGAGGCAGGTAATAGTTCTCTCCCTTTTTATGGACAAAAACATCGAGGCTCAGAGAGGCCAAGTCCTATGTCCCAAGTCATGTGGTCCTTAAATGAATCCAGGCCCCTTTGCAGCCTAAACCTGTGCTCTTAGCCACCACCCTACCCCCTAAATACCCCACCCCAGCTCCCAAGGAGTCAGCCGCTTGACCAGAGCGGAGGAAATGGGAACAACTTCAGGAAGTTAAGCCCAAGGGACCCAAACCGGCCAGCTGCCAATATATATATATATATATATTTATTTATATATTTATATATATATATATATTTCCAAGGGAAAAATGCCCCAACTCTGCTCAGGTTTGAATTAACTTAAAACTCACCAAAAAGCCTTCAAGGCTCACAAGTGAGTTACAAATTTGTTCCAGGGACTGGTAAATGAGTGACCCAAAGAGAAAGAAGAATGTGTTCAGGGTCATAAATTTGATGAGGGGGGAAAAAAGCAAAAAGTCTCTAAATACTTGTGGCATCTCAAGCTGATGGCTATAAAAGGTGAAGCAGGGCCTGTCTGTGGCAGCCGCAGACATTTAAGCCCTAATCACAGCTCTGCTGCCTAGTAAGTCCTGCTGCTAGAACTCAGAGAACATCCTGTCCTCCCCTTCTTGGGAGCAAAGCTGAGGTTTACCAAGTGCTGCTGAATGGAGCAGGAGAGACTCCCGCAGACCTGGAGAGGCCAGAGGCCCCAGAATTGTCTCCAGAAACTTCTCAGCCCCAGCTGTCCTGCAGGCCACCTCTCCTCACAGAGGATCTTGCTGTTTCTATGACAACACCCTCACCTCCCCACCCCTGTAGCCCAAAAGAAAGGCACCATCTCAGGCATGGGGGGCTTTGCAGTCTCTTTAGAAGCATGGTGTTTAGGAACACAGACTTTCTTTTTTGCTTTTTTTCTTTTTTCTTTGTATTTTTATTTTGTAGGAACACAGACTTTGAAGTCAACAGACCTGAATGCTAGCTCTGCTTCTTAGGCTAGCCATTTGATCGCTCTGTGCCTCAGTTTCCTTATCTGAAAATAGGGTTAGTAGCAGTAGTATCTATCGCATAGGGTTGTTTGGGAATAAATGAGAAAATATTTGTAAGGTACTTAGCACAGTTCCTAGCCCACAGAAAGAGGTAGCTAATAGTGTTATTTTTATTTCTGCTTCTAAGTGTTAGGTTCCCAAGCCCTACCTATTTCAATATCCTAGCATCCCTAATACCACATCAAGTCACAGAATCTTATACCTGGAAAAGGCCCTAGAAGTCACCTAATATAATTATTTTTTTCCTACATAATTTTCACACATATATATCTCTATGAATGAGATAATATCCATAAAGTACTTAGCATGTGCCTGGTAAATGCTTAATAAATGCTATGGGGTTTTGTGGCTTGTTTGTCTAGGCGAGTATTTACTGAGTATCCACCCATCTATCCATCCAGCCAATAGTCACCTATGGAGTTCCTGGTTGCTACGAGAGATGTACACTTAGTACAAGACATGGTATTGCCCCAGGAGGGAAATGTATAACCAAATCGAAAAGAGAAGAGCTGAAAGACAATTGGAGAAGAGTTGAGGGCCTGCCTGTACTGTATTTTTTAAACTCTGAGGTGTGAATATTAGCACATCTGAAGGGAAGAAAGAGGTTCCCTCTTTTTTTAACAATGAACCAGAATGCATATACTTAAAAAGTGTTGCCTTTCAAAGAATAAGGGTATGTGCTTATCTCAAAGATCTTCTCATTACTCAAAAGACCTTTAAATTATTTTTAATAGCTTTAACGTTGGTGAATCCTGGGCTTTTTAAGGTTGGGGTAGGATGTTGGGGCAATAGCCAAATGCCTTTCACACCCAAGTCTGGAGGAAAATGTCATCTCCAGCTGTGTTAAAATGGACCAGGATGAGGAGCGACAGTGGAGTGAGGACACTGGTGTCCCCTGCATGGCTCCTGAGCCAGCTGTGAAGCTCCAAAGAGGAGCCGATTCAGACCCACCCCCACCCGTTCTTCCCTCTCCTCCCTTTCCTCCATCCTCACTGCCTCATCTGAAAAAGAGCTCTGTGGTAAGAGGCTAGATGGCTTTGTAGAGGAATGCAACCCTCCATCATCTTGGGCACTTAAAGCCAGTGCTTATGTCTCAGCTAAGAAGAATAGCAACAGACCTGACCCCAGTAGCTCTCACACTGGGAGGTCCCAGCTTTTTTCTACCTAAAATGCTTGTTTCCATGAGTTTTCTAATCCCCAAATGTTTATTGAAGTCTGTTATGTGCCAGACATGATGCTGGCTCCTGTCAAGGACACAAAAGCATCAGACCCCGTCTCTGACCTTGAGCCCCATGAGTCAACTGTAAACAGTAAAATCTTTAAAGTGCCACTCTAGACAATGAAAGCAGACATTGGATAAGACAGTTCACAATTCTTTGGTAATTATAATTGGTACTAGAGAGCAAGGGTAGAAAGCTCACCGTAGGCTGGAGTGGTCAAGGAAGGCTCTGGAGGAAGAAAGCTCTAACCAGGGTCTTGAGAGAGGGAGGATTTGGGGAGCTGAAGAGGAGAGAGGGGAGGATTCGGGGAGCTGGAGAGGAGAGGTGATGCTAGGAGCACAAGACAGTATCAAGAAGGCAAACCTATGGTCAAGATTGGTGTGTGTGTGCTGATAACACCAAGGCCACGGGTTCGGATCCCTATGTAAGGATGTCCGGTTTGCTCACTTGGGAGAGCATGGTGCTAACAACACCAAGTCAAGGGTTAAGATCCCCTTACCGGTCATCTTTATAAAAAAAAATGTGTGTGTGTGTGTGTCCCTGGTGTACCACCTCTGGTTCGCTTGTTATATCAGTCTGATCATACTTTGCAGGTATCTTGGCAAGGACCTGTACTTGGTCTTCAAGCAGAGGTTTCCTCACCCCAAATTTTCTAGCCTAGTGACTGTATTAGTTAGGGTTCTTTTGGTTGCAAGTGACAGAGACTCAACTTAAACTCACTTAAGCAGAAAGGGATTTGTCTCATAACTGGAAAGTCCAGGTATGGAGATACATTACTTTGCAAAGTGTTGAGGCACAGCTGGTGCTAGGTGCTCTGATAATACCATAGGGCTCTCTTTTCTCTGCTTTTTTCTACTCTTCTGGGACTCACTTTGCAGGCTGGCTGATGTTGTGAAGCAAGGAAGACAGTGGCTGGAAACCCTGCACTCACATTCCCTGAGCTTTGCAACCCCAGCAGAAAGAGAGGAAGTTTCCCTGTAGGTCCTCTTCTTAGCCTCTTGTCAGGATCCCAGCAAATGCAGGTAAAATAGATTCACTGATGGAGTTCCAAATTTGGCTGTCATGTGGGGAATACTTGATACTGTGGGGTGGACCCAAAAGACTAAAAGGACAACCTCAGGCTGGACTGGGAAAGAAGGCAAGGCTGTGCTGTATTATTCTGGAAAACCTCATCCTGTCTACAGACTTCCCAGATAGGCACAGGTCCCTGCTTCCTCCCAATCCCTATGTTTAGACTCTTTTCACAGGGAAACAGTGAATTACCAGGAGAGCCTGCATACAGACAACAGCTACCTGTTGTCTATCACAAGGCACTGCAGCAGGTTTCACACCTGGACAAACACCTGAGGAGATGTGGTTTTAGGAAAGGGATCAAAATCCAAAGACCAGGTCATGCTGGCACACCTTCCCACCCCGGAAAATTTGTTAAATGGATTTGGTGAGGAAAAGGTGAGCAGAACGGTTCTGCTGCAGGCCAGAACTCACTTAAAGGACTTGGGTGGCAGCTTCTGGACTGTAGGTGTCATACTCAGAAAGATCAAGATTTCAGAGCCTAAAGCTGCCCTGGTCTCAACTTTGAGTGGGGACCGAAGGCATTTTCTACCTGCTCATTCTCTGCTTTTGAATTCTCAGTAGGCAGCGAGCTGTGGGGCCCCCAGCCTAAGGGAGGGCAGCTTCCAACTACTCCAGCTTAGAATCATAGTGAAGAAAAAGCAGAGGAGGCACAGAGCAGCAATGTCCTACAGAACTTTCTGTGATGATGGAAATGTTTTACATCTACAATGTGTATTACAGTAGCCACTGACCACATGTGGCTATTGAGCACTTGAAATGTGGCTAGCACAACTGAAGAACTGAATTTCTCATTTCATTTAATCGAAACTAATTTAAAAATTCAATAGTCACATGCAGTTAATGGCTATGTATTAGACTCTAAGCCTCAGAGAACATCCTTCCTCTACTTACCTACAGGGCTTAGAAGGGGGAAAGGCAGGATAAATTGGAACGGAGCAAACCAATCAGTGATCCACATCAGGAAAGGCAGATGGTGTAGAATGGGAAACGGGAAGACCCTGATGACAACCTCCTTCCTAGACACAGACATCAGCTGCCTGAACTCTGGCAACTGTCAACCAGCCACTGCCTCTAAAAAGGACTTCACAAAAGGTCATCTGAGGCTACCAGGTGGCCCAAAGTCATGGTCCAGTGAGGAAGGAAATAACTTCCACACCTTCTAATAGCCCCATAGGGAACATCCTCCCCCTATGACTTTGGAGACCCCACATCCCATACTCTTCCCCCTCTGTGGAAAGTATCTCAGGCTGTTCCTGAGGACCCAGGTCACACACCCATCTATGGCCGGGTCCCTGCAGGATTTCAGTTCCACATGTGTCGACTCAGTGCTCCCAGATCATCAGAGAAAAGGCTGAACTTAAATAATTTCCTGTCCAAGAACAAGCTGTCACCTAACACAGTAGGAAACCATCCAACCTAGAGAGCTGGCGTAATGCTGGGCACCACCCACAGCCTCCAGCCTAGAAAGGGATCTGCTCCATCGGGACAGTCAGGAACTAGATGAGTTGGTCCTGATAACCCAAGAGAGACCTAAACTAGACCTGCAAATTAAAACCAAGGCACAGACCCAGGATTAAAAAAAAAGTGAACTTGTGGGAAAGTAAGATGGTTATTCCCATCGAACTTGGATCCTAGCTGCTCACAGACACCAGAAGCCAAAACAGGATACCAGGGTGGTGTGGGAGGAGCTGGGAGAACCCAACAGTGGGAAATACTGCAGAGGCCAATGGATGGCAAAGAGGAATGTGTGCCAGGCTGATGCCAACTTGGCTACTTTCTGTGCACCTTCCACACGATCCTGTGACTCCTGTCTCATGCTTCCTCCAGCTTGCAGGGCCAACCCTCCCAAGAAGCTGGGCCTTGACCTACTCCCCAGCTGTCAGGAGAGTGAAGGCAGAAGCCTGAGTTCATGCCCTGAGCTTGCCCTGGCCCAGGAGTGACTTACACAAGTTCTGAGCCTTCTCTGACCAGTTTCCACATTTATTTGGGGTGTCCATTTAAAAAAATAAATTGAACTTACACGCCCATGTTTATTGTGGCATTATTCACAATAGCCAAGAGGTGGAAGCAACCCAAATATCCATGGATGATTTAATGGATGAAGAAAATATGGCATATATGTGCATACAATGGAATATTATTCAGCCTTAAAAAGGAAGGACATCCTGGCAATGTTACAAGATGGATAAACCTTGAGGACATTACGCAAAATGAAGTAAACCAGCAACAAAAGACAAATACTATATGATTCCATGTACATGAGGTACCTAAAATGGGCAAACTCATGGAAACATAAAGTGAAATGGTGGTTTCTAGGGACTGGGGGGAGAAGGAAATGGGAAGTTAGTGTTAGGAATACCTGGTTATAAAGGTGTTTGATGAGTATGAGGGGTTTGGAATCTCCCACGCTTAATCAATGTTTAATCTCTACAGATTTCTCACAGTTAAAACAACAATAAAATCAGGGCAGAGATTATGGAGAATACTATCCTAAATGAAGTTAACTGTTGCCAGGATGGGAAGGTCCCCTGTGATCCACCCAAATAAAATCTTCCCACCTGCCTAACTGACCTCTATAATTAGCAATTCACTCCCTTGGTGTTAAGCAAAGCTCTCAACAAATACTCCCATGAGGGCCACCAATTAAGTGGCAGTCACCTTGGTGCAACCCAGTTTATCAGATCGCTGTTTTCCTGTGTGTCGGGAAGGGTGAGCCAGCTCTGATAAGCACAGGCCCCAAGCAGATGAGGCTGCCGCAGTGCCAGAACGGGAAGGCAGCTCTCCCCTGGTTTCCCAGCATTGCCAGCCAGCCCTTGCTGGGATGGGCAGTGGGTGGCAGCTGAACTTTCCTCCCTTTACAGCTCCCTCTCTCACCAGGGACAAGAGCAGCTCCCCAGAGCCTGCCGAGGCTGATGTTGGTTGGGCAGCAGTGGAGAAGCCTGAGATGCCACCATGGCTCCAGGTGTGGCAGCATCCACCTCCCCAACCCAGCTCTGCAGGCACCCACCTGCCCAGAGCAGGTGAGGGAGAGTGGATGAGGAGGAGGGAAGAAAACCTGGGACGAAGATCCTGGAGTTGCTCTAGGGAAAACCTGAAGGGGCTTCAGGAAAGAAGAGTCAAGGGCTGCCACCTTCTGCCTCAAAATGCTGGGGTTGGCCTAAGTGGAGGAATGTTCTTTCTACTCCCTGCTTTTCCATCATAGCTTGATCATTTGTGAATTGCTTGCTTTGTGTCTGTCTCTACCCTATGACTTCAGGCTCCCTGAGGGCAGGGCCTGCCCTGTCTTGTCTCACTGTGTCCTCATCCCCAGCACAGTGCATGGCAGCAACAGCTGCCAGCCAATTGCAGCAACAGGCAAGTGCATGAGTGACATGCTCTTTGGTTTGCAAATGCCCTCCTCAGCAGGTCTATAGCTATTTTCGTTCTGCCACAGCCAGGCAGCGTCAGCCAACTACGAAAGAAAAGAGTTCTGTCTCCAACCAAAGTGAGTCTTTCGGGTTGGTCTAGGGTATCAGGATGACCCAGTGCCCTCCAATGTGTGTAGTGATGCCCACCAGACTCTTGCAGTTCAAGGTCGTAGAAGTGAGTGCCTATGAAGAAGGAAGAGAGATTCAGGCACCAGGAAAAGTGGCTTTTAGTGTCCATTTTATATATTTACATTATTCACAAATATATCACACCTGTGAGAAATGACCTGTATCCAAAGTTTTTCACTGCACCTTTGTTTGAAATAGCAAAGCTTGGAAACAACCTAAATGTCCCATCCATTGAGAATTGGTTAAATAAATGACGGTACCTCCATGTAATGGAATCCGATGTGGCCATAAAATAATGAGCAAGCCTTTGTGTGCTGTTGCTATGAACATTCTCCAAGATATATTGTTAAATGAGAAAAGTAAGGTACAGAACAGTATATATGGTACATACCATTTGTGGAAAAGAGGAAGAAGAATAGTACATACATATACAGATACGTGCATATGTAAAAATCTCTCCTGAAGAAATATCACGAATCTGGTAACACTCACGTGGGGAAAGGAGGTGGTTTGGGGACAGGTGGGAGGGCAACCACTTTTCTAACTTTTGAGTTTTGAATCCTGTGACTGTTACTTATTTTGAAATGCAAGTAAAATTGAATTTTGAAATAGATAACAACAAATGCCTCATTTTATGCCAGTCAATATCTTTCAAGTCCATTTTCTAGTTTTAGCAAATGGGGTATGTTATCTGTGCAATGGGTAACGTTATCTCCATTTTTCAATTAAGAAAGCAGACTCGGAGAAATAAGGCAAGTGCCTAAGTGAGTGTGTGCAGGCGTGTGAGCGTGCACGCTTGTGAGGGTGTGAGCGTGCAAGCCCGTGTGTGGGTGTGTGAGCACGTGACTGTGGAAAGCGAGTGCCTGACTGTGACTATGTTTGTGAGGCTGTGTAGCGTGCACATGGGGACAGGTGTATGCGTGACCATGTAAAGCATAGGTGTACAGACACGTGTGTGACCACGTAGAGCATGTATATGAACATGTGTGTGAGCAAGTGCAACGTGTGAGAGTTTGCATGAGCGTGTGCCCTGAGGCCCAGGTCTGGCCTGGAGGAAACCGGTTGCTGAGGTAGCGGAGAAGCTAAGGAGAGAGAAAGTTGCAGGGGAGCCTCTGTGGGTTGTTGTGGGAGAAAGAGGAGGAGCAGAGGCTGGGGAAGGTCTGGGGTGGAGCTGTGCCCAGGAGCTTGGAGAGAAAGCCCAAGAGGGCAGGAAGAGCACCCCGTGCCTGGGGCTGAAAGTCCTCAGGACCAGCACTTCTCAGGCCAGGCAAGGCCCAGGAAGCAACATTCCTACTCACAAGTGAGACGCCCCTTGCCCCACTTATGCCAGATAAGTGGGGGCCTGTTAAGTGAGACCCAGCAGGAGCGGTAACTAACCACATGGACTAACCTGGGAGAAGCTGGGGTGGAGATGGAACAGTCCACGTGGCAGCTGGCAGGCTGTCTCCCTCTGCCCTGGATGCCTCACGGATCATCCCTCCTGCGCCAAATGCTGGAGCGGCCCTTCGCCTCCACCCAGCTTGGAGCGCGGGGAGGGCCCCAGGCCCCAGGAAGGGGAGGTGAAGTGGGACGAGTCCAGGAAGGGTACGGGGATTGGGGGCATAGTGGGGATATTTTCAGGTCTGGGTGGCCTCATGCAAACTGCTGTGCTTAGAGGGCTGTGTCTGGACGGCTGGCTGTCTCCTGTCCATCCAGCTGGAGCACCTGGAGCTCTCTATGCCTCGCCTTGGCCAGACATGCCATGTCTCCATATTAAAGTCCAGATGTTAAAGTGGCAGTTCAGCCTCTGTCCTGGCCACTGCCGCCCTTGCCAGGCTGCTGAGGGTGTGTGTGCGTATGCACGTGTGCACACATGCTCGTATGCATGCCGTGTGAACAAGAGAAAAGCGCCTTGGAGAGGGGTAGATGTTGCCCTTGAAGCTGAGGATAGAATCACCTACTCTTAATACTCCTAAGAAAGCCCAAGCCACCACGGTACAAAACTGAGAAGGGTACTGCTATGGGTTGAATTGTGTCCCCCGAAAGAGGTTGAAGTCCTGACCCCCAGTACCTGTGATGTGAATGTGACTTTACTTGGCAACAGGGTCTTTGCAGATGGTAAATTAAGCTGAGGTCATTAGGGTGGGCCCTAATCCAATCTGACTGGTGTCCTAATCATAAGGGGAAACTTGGAGTAGAGACAGACACACACAGGGAGGACGCCTGGTGAAGATAAAGGCAGACGCTGGGGTGATGCTCTGAAGACTGCCAGCCAACACTGGAAGCCAGGGGAGAGGCAGCCCCAGGGAAGTAACATAGGCACTATAACACAATGGTCAAATACGTGGAACTGGGCTTGACTCCCACCCACCACTTGGCTCTGCCACTGTGGGCAAATCACTCAAGTGCTAGGAGCCCATCTCTTGAGGAGGGACTGGTGAGACACCACTCTCTGGTGTCGTGAGGATCCAATGGATCTGGCCCAGTGCCAGGCATATGCTAAGGGCTTAGTAAACTGTGGCTCTTATTGTTATTAAGAACACAGCTGGTTTCAGGTTCTCTGTTAAAATTCCTGATGACAAAATTATCTCCAACTTCCACAAAGTCCAAACATGAGAAACCAGGACAGGAAAACAGAAGAGAAAGCCACGTTGGAGCGTGCCTGTCGTGCCAGGCACAGTGCTGTGTGCTCTCCCTGAAGTAATTTAAATCCCAGCATCCAAAAGACTTAGGAGTGCGAGACGTGCTGGGGGAAGCACCTACAGGTGGGGACAGAGGGTGAGGGGACGAGTCTGATAGGGGAGGCCAAGCAGGCAGCTCAAGGCCCTGAGTCCCGCTGTGCCCCCTCTCTGCCGGCCTCTGGCCATGCCCCCTGCGTGGGAAGGTGCCTTGTAGAGGATGTGCAGACCACAAACATCACAGCCAGCAGAGCCGGAGTCACCCAACCTGCAATAATGCACCTCTTTGCCCTGGTGGAGACAGAGGGCACTGTGTGTGCCACCGCGGCCTGAGGCTTGTGCACAGCTCCCCGCTCAGAAAGGCCCAATTGTCTCGGGCGGCCTCCCAGGCCCGGGGCTACCGCTGGTGCGTCACAACAAACCCAGAGCTGGGGAAGGGACAGCTACTCTCTGGGGACAGAGCCACTTTGAGACTCCAGCCTTAGAGACGCTAAGAGTCAGGGAAGAAAAGAGAAGCAGGCCGAGGTGGGAGCTTTGGGACAAGCTGGATGACGCAGAGCTGTGGAACCATTTTGAAGGTGCTAGGACAGATCCTCACAGAACTACACCCAGAACATTCATCAGGAACATTGGTGGTCAAGAGCAGGAGGTGGGGAATCAGAGTGCCTGGGTTCAAATCCCTGCTGGGACATATACTGACTAAGAGATTTATGGCAAGATTACAAATAAGGCATAGTCTCTTTCAACGCATAGATTAGGAGGTTTGTGAGGATTAAATGAATTGATCTTTTGGTCTATATTGTTCCAAATGAGATCAGAAAAGCAAAATGTTTAGCACAGAGCCTGGTACCTAGTAGCTGCTTAATAAACATTAGCCTATGCTCTGCACCTCTGACTTCTATCCAAGAAGCCACGGTGCTGGGAGGCTAGCAGGGCGGCCTCTTTTCTTTAGAGGAATACTTTCTTTAGCACAGAAAGGTGTTTGGTGAACCTGCTTAGAATTGCTCTAGGCAAATGATTCTGTTCAGTTTCCTCCTCCGGGTTGGGCCCCAGCCAGCCTATACAATTGCTTTGTTTTGCAGGCAGGAGCCGGTAGCCAGGTGCGGACAAGGAGGCCCTCATTTGCCTGCCTCTGCTTTGCCTCCCAGTGAATTCACATCCTGTCTGCCTGAGCCTCAGCCCAGCCTAGTTCTGGGGAGATTATCTTTCCTCTACCTCACGACCAGGCATCTGGAAGAGCCAACACCCCCACCTTCATCAAACCAAATGAGTTTCCAAAAGCCCTGACCAGCCAGACACAGCCCTCCCCTGCCCACGGCTCAGGACCCTGCAGGAATTGGGCGGGAATGTGCTTCCTGGGCCCATGCCCAGTCCTGACTGAGGCTGGGCTGAGGGCCTCTCCTTGTCCCTCCCCCACAGACACACAGGGCTTTATAGTCAGATTATGCCATGGAAACTATGCACACGGCCTGCCCTGTTCACATGGCCTCAGAAGAAAAAATAACAGAGCCTTCTCTCTCTGCCAAGACCCACAGTCCTAGCAGGCCTGAACTACCAAAGCAGGCCTCTTATGTGAAACAGGTCACTGTGAAAATCTCAGGAGGACTTGTTTGAGGGTACCCTCAAATCACTCACCCTCCCCCAGCCCGTAGCCTTCTGCCTGTCTCTTCTCAGAGATCGAAGGGCTTGGCCCCACCATAAACATGCTGCCTTATATGGCAGTTTCCTTCTGAGAACAAGTCTCATTTCCCTCTCTGTGCCTTCTTTAGACCTGGGAGCCCCACTCTGATATCCTCCAGCCACCCCACTCCCCATGGGATGAAGTCAGCAGAGCCAAAGGGACTTGTCCATTAGAGTCCACCCCCCCACCACCTTCTAGACCTATGCTGTCTAACCTGATAGCCACTAACCACACGTGGCAATTAAAAATTAATGCTACTTCTTAGAAATTTTAAAATTAAAAATTCAGTTCCTCAGGTGCATTAGCCACACTTCAAGTGCTCAACTGCCACCTGAGGTTAGTGACTACCATATTGGACAGTGCAGATATAGAACATTTCCAGCATCACAGTGTTCTACAGGATAGCACCGCTCTGGACCAAGATCTGAAATTCCCTGGTGAAAAGGCCCCTAGTCTTCTTGGACCTGTTTTGGTGTCTTCCCTGGTCTGATCTCCCAGGAAAAGGCCCCACCACTAGTGGGCACACCCCTGCCCTGAGAGGTGGCCAGCGGCGGCTGTGGCTGAAGCTAAAACTTGTGAGTTAAGGAGTCCTCAGCACGCTATAGGCCAGGACAGATGGGGAGTGGGCAGGGGGCCAGACCAGCTCTCTCTGTGCTGCCACATTCTTGTAGGAGACCCCAAGGCCACTGGAAACTCCAACTTCAAACCCGGCCTTCTGGGTTGTGATGAAGAAATACTTTTCAAGGTAGGAAGATAGAACATAACTTATTTAAACTTTTAAACAGCTTTATGGAGGTATAATTCACGTATCATACAATTCACCCATTTGAAGTGTAGAACTCGATGGTTTTGAGTATATTCACAGAGCTGTGCCACCATCGCCACAGTCCATTTGAGAACATTTTCATTACCCCAAGAAGCAACCTCGTATGCTTTAGTTACCCCCCACCTAACAGTTAAACTCTAATATTTAGGCACATGGCAGGTGGCCTTCTTTGGCCTGAAAATGTGAGGGTGAGCTTGTCTCCCTCCTACCTCTAGGGTCAGCCACCGAGGACAGAGACCAGGTGCGATACCCGTGCCCCCCTCACCCTCCTGCACCTGGTGAGATGCCCGCCACGTGGTGGGCACTCTGTATACATGTGCTGGCTCTGTTGTTATTGGTGCAGGTGCTTTTCTGTGAACATGAGAGAAATCCAGTGATCACAGGCAGAATGAGGAGTCTAGAAATCATGTCGTGTGAGGGATGACGAGGATGTTTAGCCTCGAGAAGCCTGGGGGACACCATGGGTAGAATAACAGCTCAAACCAACCATTACCCAGAAAAGGGACTAGGAGCACTGGGTCCAAGTTCCAGAAGCCGAATTTCTAGTTACAGGATGAGTCTGGCAATGTGTGTGCAGGATGAAAGGAAGTGAGCGCCCTAGTACAGAGCATGTTCCCGCAGGGCTGCAGGACCACCAGTCTGGGACACTACAGTGTGGCCTCTTGCTCCAGGTAAGGGAAGAGTGGGCCTAGCTGAGTTCTAAGGTCTCCTCTATTTCTTGGATCCTGGGCCTGGAACTGCCACAGGCAGAGAGATTTCTAAGAGACACAGACACAAGACCCACAGACCTTTGTAGTCTTTATTTTCACCTTATCATCAAGATCAGCAAAAGGAACTGGGGGCTGGGGCCTGTCCCAGCCTGGGGTGTGTCAGAAGGGGGAAGGTGACCGGGGCTGGCATGCAGAGTGGAGAGTTGAGCAAGTGAGCTGAGACTAATAAACCCAAGAAATAACAGGTTCAAACAGGCCTTGGGGAGGTTTCTGGAGCCAGGGCCTAGGCCACAGTGCTGAACCAAGCACCCTGAGTCAGGCCAGGCAAGAGACCACACTGCCCCAGACCTGGGCTGGGCTTTCACTTATCATTCCTGATGTGTGAAGCAGGGGGCTCGGGAGCAGGCTCCATTTAAGTGGCCAGGGGGAATGGACATGCAGTGACTCCAGTGACCAAGAGAGAGAGTTCGCTTGTCATTGGCTCTACAGAGAAAAGGGAGGACTTGGTTTCTCCAGGTTTATCATAAGTTGCTGGAGGGTTGAGCTAAAGAGCATGGGCCGAGGACCCGTGTGTCACCAGACGGGTGCACAGAACTGGGTTTCCTTGGGGAGAGGAAGAAGAAAGGAGCTCCATGTGCTGAGTGCCTGGCACCAGGCTCAGCATTTTCACTAGCTCACACTCAGATCATGTTTACTGTCTGCCAGGCACTGTCCAGGTGCCACACGGGTACTAACTAACAGCCCCACAGGAGAGGAAGCTGAGGCACGGGGAGGCAGAGTACCTGTCTGAGGTCACATACCTTGCAGGGAGTGAGATAAGGATTTGAACTCAGGTGCTCTGGCTCCAGGACCAGGCTTTACCCACCCTGCTGGCTGCTTCCCTAATGCCTGTTTTCATACCTTTGACAACCAGGGTGGATAGGATCGTAACCTCTGTTCTTCCAAACGTAAAAGGCCAGGCTCAGAGCCGTTAAGTGACCTGCCCTCAGTCATGCCATTAGTAAGCCGCAGAGCCAAGATTCAGCCTGGGTCTGTGTGACCACAAGGTCCATGCTCTTTCTGCCACCCTACGCTGAGTCTCCAGGACGGAATAGGTGAAGGCTTTGTCAGGATTGCTGCTTTTTAAATCACAAAATATCAACTTCATTTTTAAAGAAATAAAGCAATAAAATCCCTGTGATAATGGTAGTATAATCAGGCTAGATAAATTCGCTGGGCCTCAAACAAATTAGTGGTGAATAAGCGAGGCCTTTATTTGAATTTATCCACAGCAGTGTTGTTGTGACTTCAGGTGCCAGCTGCTCATCCTGACGTTGTGTACATCATGGCCATTGCACAGGTGAGAGAACCAAAGGTTCACAAAAACCCTTTGTGGAGTTGGCCTATTTTCCAGCTTGAGATAAGTTATACCAAGCTCTGAGTTATGTTCGTGCCTCTGGTGTCTTCTCATCAGCCCCTGCCCATAGCCTGGCTCCCCACCCCCAGCCCCCCGACCTGCTTCCCTTCCTCCCTTGTGTCTAGAGGCCCTGCAGAGAGGTGGAAAGAGCTCCACACCCGGAGTCAAAGGACCAGGCCTACTTATGTCCGCAATTAGCTGTGTGAGGTTGACCAAGTCACTTGGGTTCTCTGGGACTATCTGGAAAATATGAACATTGAAACGAGTGACCTCCAAGGTCACTTACACCTCCAGGACTAGAACTCATGGTTATTTGTTCATTAAACTGGCTTGGGCCAGGCACTGTGCTACATGCTGGGGAAACTGAGATTACTACAGCCCGTCACTGGCTCGAAGGAGCTCCCAGCGTAGCGCTGTCATATAACAGCATGGCGAGTGTCCTAACGGAGGCCAGTGGGTACTGTGCTGACTCAAAGCACAGAGTTCTTGCTTGGAGGGGTCAGAAAGTCTTTGAGGAGGAAGAAACCTGTGAGCTGAACGTCAAATGATAAGGAGATGAGGAGGGACCTTGGAGCCAGAGGGAACAGCACGTGCAGAGGCACAGAGGTGGGGACCGGCAGAGCTTAGCCAGCCCCTGCAAGTCGGCTGGTGTGGCTGGAGCAGAGATTGTGTATAAAGGAGAAGATGAATCTTCAGAGATGGGCAGGGGCCATGTCATACAGGCACCGGGACCTATAGAAGGGTTTTAAGCACAAGAATGACACAGTCTGACGTGTGTTGGGAAACATGACACCAGTGGCAAGAAGGACGAGTAGTGGAAGCAGGTAAGCAGCCCTGCGGCAGAAAGACCAGTCCGAAAACTGTCCCAACAGCCCTGGTGAGAAGCACTCAGGGCCTCAACCGAGGCAGGAGCAGCAGGGATAGAGAAGAAGGCAGAAATGAGAGGTTTTCTGGCTTAAGAAGGAAGAATGTCCAGTGACAAACTGGGTGTAAAAGATAAAATAAGACAAGAGGTCTAGAACGGGTCCCAATCTCTGACTTGGGGGCCTGGGTGGGTTAGAAACACAGAAGGAGAAACTGGCTTGAGGGGAAAGAGAAGGAAGAGTGTGTTGTGTGAGCGGATGGAGGACTCTGCTAGTTTAGAGAACGTGTGCTGCAGGCCGGCCCGCGGCTCGCCTGGGACAGCGCAGAGCTGACAGCACCCAGTCAGGGGCTAAGATCCCCTCACCGGTCATCATTCAAAAAAAAAAGGGACTCTGCTAGTTTAGAGAACGTGTGCTGCAGGCCGGCCCGCGGCTCGCCTGGGACAGCGCGGAGCTGACAGCACCCAGTCAGGGGCTAAGATCCCCTCACCGGTCATCATTCAAAAAAAAAAGAAAGAAAGAAAGAAAGAAAACTTGTGTTGTTTTAAAGGCCGTCCCTTAACAGGCCAGCAAAAACACTCCCTTGAAAATGACTACGTTGTTCCTAAAACGCTACAGTAGTGGAGATACCGTTTTTGTACCACTTTCAGAAGCATTTTCAGGAAGCTGTCTTCTCTGACTGCACCACAGGGCCTCTGGTCCTGGGGAGGGAGAAAGATGGATACCATCCAGAAAAAATCCACAGGGCAGAAGAAGGAAGAGAGGGCGGAAAGGAAGACTCTGAGAAGCAGAAAGAGGAAGTACAAACCCTCTGGGGCTTGGAGGGCGTGGGTGGAGGTGGGGGGTGGGGGGATCAGATGTCAGTGCCCCTCAGCCCTTTCCAGATCTTGATGGTGGTGTGGAGAGCAGCAACAGAACTCCACAGAGGTTGGGAACATGCCAGAAGCAAAAATGATGTGTGCCCCCCTTGGTTGGACCTCTGGAGCAGTCCCTTGCAGTGTGTCCCCATGTCCACCTGAAGTGGCTACAGTGAAGAGGAGACAACTGTATGGTGTGTTGAATCTGGAGAGAGACCTGAGATGTCTCTCTCCCCCACTCTGCCCACCCCAGCTCCCCTGGGCTTGAGTGTGGCCCAGGAGAAATCCAGAAGTTCCTAAGAGACCCTAGGGAACGCAGAGGTGGTTGAAAGGTGAGCACCTGTAGACCTGCCTTGGGCTCGAGCCAGGAGGTAAGTGGAAGGCACGCGCGACATAGGACAGGCTCAGGTTTCCATGTACAGAACCAGCACAGCTGAGGCAGGACCCATGAGCCAGGGGAACCACCAGGTCCCCCCAGCCAAGACCCCGTCTGTGGATGTCAGCAGCCCAGGTGGGTGAAGGACATCTCCACAGACGCCCCTGAGGACCAGAGGCCAGCACAGGGCCCAGCACCCAGACCAGCCGCCCGCACCCATTGCCCCAGAGTTACACAGAGCGGGGGTGCAGGGCAGTGGCAGGAGGGGCGACAGCCCAGGCAGGCATTTGGCTGAATATTTATCCAAAAGAGCCTGCGTTAATTTAACAAAACTAATTTACAGTGGAAGACACTGGTTTTCCTTAATCGTCAAGTTTAAATTCTCCCACTTAATATTAATGGGAGAGGGAATGTGTGATGAAGTTTACGTCAGTTCTAGAGAATAAATGGGCTGACTTTTCCTCCTTTTTTACGCAGTGGAGTAGTAGTCTGTACTGTTTGACACCTCCCAAAACTTTTTAAAGTCAGGTTTATGGGGTATAATTTACACATAGTAAAATTCACCCTTTTAAAGTGTACATTTCGATGAGTTTTGACAAATGTGTACAGTTGTGTAATTATCACCTCAATTAAGATATAGAACAGTTTCATCATCCCCAAAAAGGTCCTTCTTACCGGTTTGTAGTCAATCGCCCTCCTCCCACCACAGCGTCTGGCAACCACTGACCTGATTTCTGTCTCAGTAATCTTGCATTTTCCAGAATGTCACGTAAATGGAATAATATAGTGTGTAACATTTTGTGCTAAACTTTCAAACATATTTCCTTAACTCCCTCAGCTTTCTCCTCTTCTCTGCCTTCTCTGCAAATTGCTTTATATGGACAAATCCAGGATCAGCAGCAGCCTCAGCACCCTCCCCCAACCCCGCCACCGGACCCTTTGTGTGACAGCGGTCCCAGGGTCGCAGGTCTGGATAGCTAACATGCTAATCCTGTTGTTTCTCTGCAACGTTTGCCTTTCTCATTTAATCCTCTTCTCTCCTCTTTGCCTTCTGGGCACTTCCCACCCCAGCAGCCTGGAGCCGGGGGGATCCACGTGGACTGGCCTCCCTCCCTTTGAGCTCCATGCATCCCTCCTCTCCTGCACAGACTTCCTCCTTTCCTTCTCATCCTCTGTCCTCTGTCACCTTGGTTTCTGGACCCAGATCATCCTGTGATCTTATTCGCCGCAGATACACCCTGCTACCCAGCTCCCTCCTGGCATCATTTGGTTGATTGGTTTGAGGTTTGTTGACAGTTGGGGTTTTTCTCTCTCAACGCTGCAATTTCCTTTTCAACTCACGGCAGATTCTGAGTCTCACAGCAGATTC
>NW_007726342.1:754335-771576 GCF_000696425.1 Galeopterus variegatus | reverse complement strand
CTCTCTCAACGCTGCAATTTCCTTTTCAACTCACGGCAGATTCTGAGTCTCACAGCAGATTCTTTGCCTGGAGATTCTAAAAGGACTGTGTCTTTACATGCCCTGTTGAATGGTACAGAAATAAGCTCTCTCAACGCTGCAATTTCCTTTTCAACTCACGGCAGATTCTGAGTCTCACAGCAGATTCCTTGCCTGGAGATTCTAAAAGGACTGTGTCTTTACATGCCCTGTTGAATGGTACAGAAATGAGGTGAAAAGGTAGGACAAGAAGGAACAGCATTTGTGCTTAGGGGCAAGGCTCAATTTGTCCAAGTAGGGAGGACCTCAAAGGTGTCTTTCTTCCCACCCGTGCCAGACATTTGCAAGATGACTGCCTGTACCTCAAAGGAGCGACACACCCCTTCTTCCTCCATCATGAGCCTTTGCAAATTATCACACCCAGGGAACTGAAGGTCTCCCTGTGTCTCAAGCAAGGGGGGAACTTGGTGTAGGAGAGGTGGACAGAAGCATATGGGAAGGAGAGTTGAGATGGGAGAGAATGTGGCTGGGGAGCGCTGGCTTCCTCCCCACATGACAACCCTTCCCTGGTGCCACTGACACCTTGACAGAGGGTGTCCAGGCTGTATCCAAGCTTTTTGATGAAACTGGTATTGTCTGAGGCCTTTGGCTTTATCACTGCTCCAGGGACAGGAGGGGCAGGGAGGCGGTGTCCGTGGTCGTTCAACTCCCTTGAGATCCAAGTGATCTGGAATTCAGCTCTGCAGTCACACTGGCTTAGTCCTAAATTCCTTCACTAACTACCCCTGAGGCCTTGAGCAAGTTACTTAACCTCCCAGTGCTTCTGTTTCCCCACCTGTAAAATGATGGTGGTCATAGGAACGAACCCATTGGGTTGGAGTCAAGATGACACGTGAGAATGTGTATCAAGCTCTGGGCACAGACAAATGGTAGCTACTGCTATCGTCATCATTCTTATTATTTCCAGTTAGGAATTAAGGATGCTGAAATCTCAAGCTATTCCAAGTGAAGCCAAAAAGAGGATAATCCCCAAGACTCAGGGTAAAGAAACTTCGTGAGACCCTCAATCAAATAAAACTCAGATTCTCCAAGGTTGACAGTGAAGGGGAAATCCCACCCCGGTAGGGATTTCCTCACGTGTAGTGGGACCAGTGAGATGAGGGACAACTCTCCAGGGGAAGGTGAATCTTGGAGGACAAACACAGCCAAGAGACCTGGCCACCCTTCCCATGTGGAGAGTCTCCTGACAGCCAGGGCCAACCTCGGAGAATATGGGTTCCTATGTGGCCTCTGTGTAATTCATTTTACTGGTTCTTCCCAGGATGTGAAATGTCATCCTAGGACAAAACCCAGAAAAGAGTGGGCTGAATGCCTCTTTAGAGAACTGCAGCCCGCTGTTGAAGAAAGCGGAGTCTACCTTCCCAACAGACCGCAGTCGTGTGCCTGTATGGAGAGCAGCAAAGATAGGTGAGGAAGCAACAGTTACCTGTTTTTTAGCAGTTGCGATATAAGGCTCACAACAATCCTGCTAAGCTAGTGTTATTATTGTTATTGTTCTCATTTTACAGAACACAGAACTGAGGCTTGATGAATTCAAACAGACTGCCTAGATCACAAAGACAGGACGGGTCCTTCAAACCCTCGTTTGACTCTGAATCTGAACTTGGATCTGTTTGAATTCAGAGCCTGAGTTCCTACCAGTATTTTGTCTCTTAGAGGATTCTAGATCACATTTCAATCTAGCAAGAAAAGCATGCATAAGATCTGCTTCCTATATAGCTACCTCTGAGTATTTATTTTCTTATGAAATTCTGGGACTGTCTCAAGGCTCAGCCCCAAAGAATGAATAAGTGGCTCATTTCTGCCCCCTAGAGGACACAGCCTGCACCACTGAGAATAAAGGCAGGAAAGCCGTGGATAAAATGTGTGCTCAGAATCCCAATAGGTCCCACCCTGCAAAAATTTAAATCTTAAAAAAAAATCCTTAAGTACAGGTTGGGGATTATCTGGACCAAGAGTGAGAACAGTATATCAGGGCAAGACAAGCAGTCAGACTGGAGCTCTCATTTTTAACACATGCCCCAGAAGATTCTTACGCTTGGGCAAGTTTGGCGAACAGATGCATATGATTTATTCATGCTACAGGGTTTGAAGAACACCTCCCATCTACAACCCACTGTTACTACAGCATGTGGTGGACCCCCAGAGAGTTGAGCACAGATCCCTGTTCCAAAGAAGCTTGGTCAACTACATTGTCTCTCAGAGCCTTGGCTTGCTAATTGAGAAAATCACTCATTTTCTAAAAGGTGTAGAAGCCAGAAAACCATGCTGTGCTTGCAGACAGAGTGTGCTTTACTTAATCTCCCCACATACCCGTGTCCTTGTCTGTAACATCAGAGGGTGAATACTCATCAAGCTTCCTTCCTGATCCAAGTTTCCTCAGTCTCTTTCTCTACTAGAGCCAGCACCCCTGTGAGCTACAGGGAAACCTTATTTAGGCGCCCTTCTTTGGAGACTGGTCTTAGTAACTGTGCAGATCCATTTCCTGCCAGGTGGCTCACGACCATTGCAGGAGCACCCGGAGCCTGTGGTCTCCTTGCTCCTGAGGTCCAGAGCTTTGGGAATTTCTGTCATTGGAATTTATAGCCACAGGGTAGAAACTTTCTTTTCACTGCTATGTGGAGTATAAAGTTGACTTTCTGTTCACACAAGGGCCCTGGGGAAAGTAAAGTTGATTTGGAAAAGGAAAGTTCTCTAGAAACCCAGAACTACGGCTTCTGAGATCCTGAACTCTGGAATTGGATGACCAGGCTTCCGACCCTAGCTCTGCTACTCAGTAGCTGTGTGATTTGGGGCAAGTTACCCAGTCTAAGCTTGGTTTCCTCATCTGTAGAATGGGCATAAGAATCATGTCTATTTCATTGGGTCATGGAGAAGATTAAGCGAGATGAGGCCATAAAACGTGCTTAGACTAATACCTGGTATATGACTAGTGTCCTAGAACGCTCCCTATTATTGTTATTATTAATACTGCTGATGTTAGTTTTACCTTCAGAGACTGTCACAGTTGGGAAATGGAAAAGCAGTTCACAATCAGGACCCCACACGGAGATTTAGAGTCCAAACGACTCCTTCAGGGAACTCCAGCTTGGGCCCTGCAATAATCTAGAAAGTCATGTGTCCCCTCACTCTTGTTTAAAGATGTCCGAATGAAGTCAAACCTTCCTTTTCCAAATCCCTCCAGATGAGTCCTTTAGTGGGTCGGTGGGCTCACAGTGTCACTATCAAGTCACCTGAGGGGTATGGCCACTTGGGTTAGAGCCTACAGGAAAAGAGAAGAGTGAAGGGTCCAGGAGCAGAGATCACAGCCACCTCATTGACACTCATCACAGGAGCAAGCCCAGCAAGTGAGACCAGTAAGGGCCGACACGGGGCCTGCTTGACCCTCTAATTGTCTTCAGTTGGGAGACAATACTTCCTTTGCCCTTGTAAAAAGCTACTGCTTTTGATGAAAATTTTAAAATAAAATAAAACTCACAAAACACCCAGGCTCTGCTGGGCAGCAGCAAACAGACATGTGGGATTGGCCAGAAAGAGTACGACAACCTTAAGACAACTTGCTTTTTGGCTGCAGAGAAAGGTCTCAATAAGAACCGGCTTCAGCACAAAACCACAGCCTTTGATTCCACACCATCTCACTCCAACCCAGAAGTGGCTGCTGGGGCCTGTGGGGTGGGGGCCTATGTAAAGGTGAGAGTGGTGCGTAGAGGGGCCCTGGGCTCTCGTCTCACGACTCACGAACGGTCCCACACTCTATTAGCATTATCTCCAGATGACAGATTGAAAGAAGGCGACATTCAGGATGGAACTCTAAAACCGTGTTCATCACTACCTACATATAGAGCACTATAAAATAATATATTTAAAATATGTCCTGGATCATCTTGTGAAAGCACAATTACCTTTATTATATTTTCCTGTGATAAAAGTATTAATTTGTCAAATGCAAATATTTAAAATATACCACAGTTCTCAGTAAACTTTTTTTTTTTTTTTGGCACGTCTTTATATCTTAACATATAAGGAGCCTTAAACAATGCTAACTGTAGGTCAGTCTTGTCCTCTGAAAGGGCTGGCCAGGACCTGGGCATCTGAGCAAAGAATCAGGGCAGGTAATGGGATGTTTCCTGCAAAGACTGTTGGTCCTCTTTCTAATAGGCTTTTCCCAGGATCTCTTTGCTTCTCAATAAGAAGTGATATGCGGTAAAGGATCAGTCCTCCACTCCTGTCTACCCATGGAGAAGACATATCTGCAAGGACAAACCCTGAAAATGCTGTTCGTTCAACCAACTGACAAGGGCCTCTGCATATATCCACACGAGCAGTGTCTGTCTCCCCTCCCTATACCCATCCTGCCAGGGTTCAAACTATAGACAGCACTTTTTTGGGTGGGGGGGATTCTACAAACTATGGCCCAGACAGCACCAGCAAGTCTTCTTTTGCCTCTCTGTAAACTTCCCAAACCTAAATAAAATAAATCAAAATGCTAACTCAAGTATCCACCTCCGGGCCGGCCCAGTGGCGCACTGCTACAGTGCGCCGCTTGGGAAGCGCGGCGGCGCTCCCGCTGAGGGTTCGGATCCCACATACAGACCGGTTCCCGCTCACTGGCTGAGCGAGGTGCGGGTGCAGCACTGAGGGTTGCGATCCTGTTGCTGGTCCCGGTCCGGTACGGGCGCGACACTGAGGGTTGTGATCCGTTGCCGGACACGAAAAAAGACAAAAAGGAAAAAAAAAAAAAAGTATCCACCTCCTGCTCCTGTCCCCATATGGCTAGGATGATGTACTTGGCTTTGAAATATAGGACTTTTTAAAAAATCTGACATACCTCTGAAGTCAGTTTCAAGACAAAAGGGTAGAAGCTCCCCTCTCTGATGCCCTCTCTTGAAGTTAACAAAAATGTAGGTGATGGGCCAACTCCAGCAAGAGTGCTGGCAGCCAAGGCACAATCACAGACAGATCCTTTTCTCACACAAGGTGCCAACATTGCAGACTTTGGAGGTGAACTTTTCCCACGAACTGTAGCTAGCAGGAAAATCCAGAAAGGCTTAGAGTTGATACACAAGTCCCCAGAGTTTGTATCTTTTTCAGAGACAAATCATTCACTCAATAAGTGTACACATATCTTAAGGCAGTATTTTTTAAATTGAGATATAATTTACATAACATAAAATTCACCACTTTAAAGTTATAATTCAATGTTATTTAGTATATTCACTACATTACGCAACCATCCCACTCTCTAATTCCAAAGCATTTCTGTCATCACAAAAAGAAACCCCATACCCATTAGCAGTCACTCCCTATTACCCGCTCCTCCAGGTCTCTGGAAACCATTAATTTACTTTCTGTCTTCATGAACTGGTCTATTCTGGACACTTTATATAAATGGAATCATATGATATGTGACCTTTTATATCTGACTTATTTCACTTAGCAAGGTTTGTCCATGCTATAGCATGTATCGGGACTTCATTCCTTTTTTATGTTGAATAATAATCCATTGTATGAATAGACCACATTTTATTTATCCATTCATGAGTTGATGGGCATTTGGGTTATGTTCATTTTTTGGCTAATATAACACAGGTGATGAAACTGAGGCAAGTGAGACGTGCGCGGGCATTCTTCAGACAGCCGGAAACTCCGGTACCGACTGGATATTTCACCATGTTAAGGACGCACTGCTGTTCTTTATAGTCCTTTTCTTCAGTAGAGTACTGCACTATGAGTGCCCTTCAAAGTGTTAATGGGAAGATTCGTAGTTTTTTTTTTTTTTTTTTTTTTTTTTTAAAGATGACCGGTAAGGGGATCCTAACCCTTGATTTGGTGTTGTCAGCACCACGCTCAACCAGTGAGCTAACCGGCCCTGGTTCCAAACCTGTGGCCTTGGTGTTATCATCACCACACTCTACGGAGTGAGCCACGGGCCGGCCCGTGTGCAAAGTTTTTGAATGGACGTATGTTTTCAATTCTCTCGGGTATATACCTAGGAATGGAATTGATGGATGTAAGAAAATAATCTGTGATTCATTTTCAGAAATAATTCAGGCCCAGCCCAAAAGTTATCCAACTGGTCCAGCCCATTCCTGGGGGGTCGCTGAATGGATAAAGTTGTCCTTGAGATGGTAATGAGTCACTAGCCCTTTATTTTTCTCTTCATTCCCTAGTGTTTCTCCTTCCACAGGTCTTCAGGGGGCCTTTTTCATGGGCTTGTCCTGAGCCCTCAGACAAAAAAATTTCTTACAAGGGGGTAGTAAATCGGGGTAATCTTAGACATCATGTCATCTGGGAAGATTGTGCACCCGGTAGTACTCGCAGCCAATGAGGAGGCGGGGCAGGGACTTGCACACTGGGGAATAAATTACCTGCGACTTACCTGCTGCGGCCCTTTTCCCTGTGCCTGCCCTGCAGACACCTGAAACTTGCAAGGCTGTAATTAAAGTCTCATTTTCCTGTATTTCGTGTCTCCGTGTCCATCCTTTGGCCTTGGACAGGTGAAGGCATTTCTCACACTGGAGCACAGGGTAATTCTATTTTTAACTTTCTGAGGAATTTCCAGACTATTTTCTCACTTAATACATATTAATTGAGCCCTGCCATGCTGCTGTACCAGGAGCCAACTGTACAATGGTGGACCAGACAGGCCTGGCCACCTGCCCTCGTGGAGCTTATAGTTCAGAAGGTAAAGGAAGCATTTAACAGCTAATTACAAATTGACATTTTTTTAGTACATTTGCACACATGCCAGGGAGGGGAAGTTCAAGCTGCCCTGAGACCTGCAGAGACCTACCCTGAGATTGTGGACAAGGTCACAGGACAAGAGCAAAGACACTCTTAAAACATCAAATCCAGGGCCTATGATACACAACAAGACAAAAAACCCACACATTCCCAATAAACTAAAATGAAGTAATTCAGTGGATTACTGAAAGTTCCCACTATCTGGGGCAGAGAAACTCCACAGAGGGGCTCTGGAAGTCTTTGAAATGATTTATTTAGACATGGAAATGTGACTTTGGAACAAGTCATAAAGTTTGCAGATGATCATTCCTGACTCCATTCAAGTAGTTGAAGAAACTCACGCTGGCTTCCTTCTTCTTGAGAGGGATTCAGGGCCACACCTTTCAAGGCCAAGGAGCATTTACTCCCTTTACCTACGCTCCTGCCTCCCTACTCAGACGTTCACAGCCTTCCCTTCCCTGCAGCTGTTCTCAACGTTCACTTAAAAAAAAAATGAAAGCCCTATTGTTTAAAGTAGCAATTAACTGCTTAGCCTCTTCCACAGGGAGGGGAGCTCTGAAAATGTTGCCCATTAATTCTCAGTGATGTGAAAGTTTAGTTTGGCTTTAGGTTAAATTCACCATATTTCAAGTGGCAGGATTTGTAAAGTTTCACCCCTGTTGGATTAGTCTAAAATATTTCTACTTTGACCAAGACATTGGGCTAGGTGCTGTGGGAAGGTATAAAGAAACATAAAAGTGTTCATCGACATCAATCCCTGTCCCTAAGGAAACATCTGGGGAGGGAGTAGAATCTTATATGAGATTAACCTGTGATACGTGCAGCACATGAGGATCTGATGATGTCCCAGCATAAGGGACAGTTATGTTGGGGAGAAGAGAGTCCTCCTTGGGCTGGGCTGGGCACCTCAGGCTTCATGAAGGAAGCGGGACTGAGGATGGACAGGCTTTCCACTGACTTCCAGCTGAGAAGATGGTATTCTAGACAGGGCAGATGGCAGGTGCGAAGACCAATGACAGAAATTTAAGATATATTAGGTCTGACCTACAGGTTCCTGAATGCTTTGTTGAAAAAAGAGAGAGAGAGAGCACCTTAAAGTTTCCAGTTTTTATCAAATAGCCCCAGTAAGGCCTGAGATATCCCTTTGATCCCTCACTATGGAGAGGCCAAGCTATTGGGGTGCAATGATTAAAAAGGGAACACCGTATAGCCCTCTAGTTCCTTTTTCCGTGCTTCACTCTTGGTGTGGAAAAAATGCTGCAAGCTGAGCATCCTGCAACGCAGATGACAGCAGACATGTTGAAAAGGGCTCCTTTGATCCTGGCTGGTGCCAGATCCCTGGAGGAGCAGGTTGGGGTCTCAGCTGAGGTCTCTGGTATGGGTAGGGTCCCCACCCCAAACACAGTGATCTCACCTGTCAGAAGTGGCAGGGGCTGTCTGCTTTCCATCCACCATTGTGTCATTGATCAATTCATGTCTATAGTCCCCAAACCTTCTCTGTTTTCTCCACAGGAATCCTTGGAATTCTTCTGTTCCCTTCCCTTCCCACAGTGGTTCCCAATAGGGGTGCTACTGCCCTCCAGGGTTTTTTTTTAGAAATTTGTGGGGGCTTTTTTTGGTTGTGTCAGTGAAGGGAGGGCACTATCAGCTGTTAGGCAGAGAAACTAGGACGGGCAGAAGTCCTCCTGCAATGTGCAGGCAAGTTCTGCAAAAATTGTCCAATATCCCATGGGACATTTACATATCTAATAATGCTTTGAGCCTGGAAAGCTAACTCCACTTTACACACAAACACAATGTCTTTTATGCATAGTTTTAGACAACAGGATTTCCCCCCCAGGAATGCAACTACCACGTTAACAGAGGAAACACTGCACTTTGTCGTGTGTAGAATTTTATCGTATTCACCATTTTGGAAAATCACATCACCCACAGCAACTCCACTCATGTTTTCTGAGTTGCCAGCGCAACACACCTGTATCAGTCTGCATTTATAGTGCTCACATTCAAAGTGATTCCGTGTACAGGTGCAGGGCATCTGACTTCTTTTCTACATCTTATAGTGCAGCCATGCCTGAGAACTTATATTTTAAAAGACATAATATTTTATTGTAAATTGGTTTCCTTTCCCTCTTGGTATATTTAGGCATTTGTGACAGATTGCATTTTCCAAAGATGCCACATCCATATATATCCCATTCCTCATGCTCTTCTTACAACATGACATTGACATTCCTGTACTGAGAAGGGGATCTATGTTCCTTCTCTCTGAACTTGGGTGGACCTTTGAAATTGCCTCAATCAATAGAATGTGGTGGAATAATGCTGTGTGACTGCTGCAACTAGGTGGGATGGTTAATTTTACATGTCAACTTGGCTGGACCATGGTGCTCAGATATGTAATCAAGCATTATTCTGGATGTTTCTATGAGAGCGTTTCTGGATGAAATTAACATTTAAATCTGTGGATTTTTTTTTTTTAATAAAGAAAATGAAATTTATTGCTTACAGTTTCTGAGGCTGGGAAGTCCAAAGTCCATCTGGTGGTGGTGACAGTGACCCAGGGGTCTCACATTGCAGGATGGTGGAAGCAGAGAGAGCAGAAAGAGAGACTAAATCTGTGGATTTTGAGCAAAGCAAATTGCCCTCATAATGTGGGTGGGCTTCACCCAATCCAGTGAAGGCCCTAATAGAAGAAAGACTGACCTCCTCTTAGCAAGAGGGAATTCTGGCAGCAGATAGCCTTCAGACCTGAGCTGCAGCATCTGCTCTTTCCTGGGTCTCCAGCCCACCCTGAAGGTTTTTGGACTTGGCAGCCTCCATAACTGCACGCATCAGTTCCTTGAAATAAATCTCTTCACACACACACATGCACACACATGCACACACACATCCTACTGGTTCTGTTTCTCTGGAGAACCCAAACTAATACAAGGTCATAAAAGGCAATACGACCATACAACCTCCACCTGGTTCTCTCTTTTTCTCTGGATACTTACCTCTAGAAACAAGCTACCATGTTGTGAGCAAGCCCAGGTCACATGCAGAAGCCATGTGTGGATGTTGTGGTGAGGCCCCCAGCTGGCAGCTGTGTCAATCACTGGTCATGTGAGTGCAGGAGCTCTTGAATGGCTCCTGCCCCAGCCTTCATCAGCATCTGCCGCCTGAAGCCTCAGACATCATGGAGCAGAGAATAGCCACCCTCAGTGTTCTGTCCTAGTTCCTAACCAACAGAAATCACAAGAAAATAAATGATTGAGTAATTTTGCTTCAAGATTTAGTTCAAAAAAATTTTATCTAAGTGACTCAATACCTAAAAGACCAAGTTGGATGGGGTCTCTAAAGAGGGTGAAGATTAAAATAGCAATAAAGGATTTGCTATCAAATCTGTGAAAACTGAGCACACCCTAACCTAACCTAGGGACACATCTGTCCTCAGTGATTTCCTGAACAAGTGCTACAGGTGATGAGGCAGAGTAGGGCCCAAACCACACCCTCCAACATCTGGCTTGGACAGACGTCACTCCCCCTCTAAGTGGCAACATACCCAGCCCCCCAGGGGTCCGGTCTTCCACATGCACCTCCAATCCTGGCCTGCCCACATTTTGAGGGAAACTGAAGACCAGCTTTGAGGAAGAAGATGGCCAGGCCTGGCTGCTTTCCAGGTCTTCCAAAGTGAGGAGATTTAGCTGGGCATCCTCCGGATCCTGAGTCATGCCCTCTGGAGGCTGAGAGGAAATTCAACCAAGCCCCGGGCTGTTCAGGAAGAGATAGAAGCTAGTCCCAGCATGCCGCCACAAGTGACAGGAAGCCCAGACAGAGAAGCAAGGGCTCGGAGCCGGAGCTGTCCTTCATACTCAACACTTTAACTCGGGAATCTGAATGCAGGCCAAAGAAAAGAATTCTGACCAGTGGCCGTTCCCAAAGACAACAGTACCCATGATGATGGTGACATGTGCTCAAAGCAGAGCAGCCAGAAGGGGACCTAGGAGGGTCCTAGTCATGAAGCTGGACAGCCAGCATTTTATACAATGAAAGATGCTTATCCCCTTTAGACCATAAGCGGGCAATGAAGGTGGCTGGATTCATGGAGGGCTCACTACACGCTGGGCACCAGGCTGAGCTCCTAACGCACATTCATTACCTCATCCAATTCTTTTTTTTTTTTTTTTTGATGGCTGGCTAGTATGGGGATCTGAGCCCTCGACCTTAGTGTTACAAGGTTGTACTCCAACCAACTGAACTAACCAGCCAACACCTCATCAAATTCTTTCTTTCTTTATTTTTTTACAAAAAATTATTTTAATCCAACAGACTGCAGTCAGGGTACTTTTTTCTCTTCAAAATTTAAAGCAGCGGACTCAGATAAGTCAATACTTTCTTTTAAGCCAAAAGCACCTGAGAAACACAATTTGTTTCCAAATCCTCTGAAGTAGGTACATTGTTAGCTCCACTTTATAGATGAGGAAACTGAGACTTGGCCTTTGATGCCAGTCCAAGCATATTGGATTTCAATGCCCATCCTTTTACCCACTTCCTTGTTATCCTGCATTCAAAGGCAGAGGGACTTTCTTCCACTTAATATATGTCTTCCCCAAGCACAAAGACACACTCCTACATAACCATGGCACAACCATGACAATTAGAAAATTGACACCGATTCAATAATACTGTCTAATCCACAGACCCCATCCCAGTTTCATTGATTGTCTCAATTACATCGTTTACAGGTCCAGTGTCCAAACTGGGATTGCAGGTTGCATTTAGTTGTCATGTCCCTTTAGTCTCCTTCAATCTACAATAGTTGCTCAGGCTTTCCTTTTCTTTTATGACCTTGACATTTTGAAGAGCTCAGGGATGTCCCTCAATTTGGATTGGTCTGATGCTTCCTCGCAGTTTACATATTTTTGGCCGGGGCACGTCAGGAGTGATGCTGTGCTTTTTTTCAGTTCATCATACTAGGAGGCTCACGACAGTGATTTGTGTCATTACTGGTAGGCACAGAGGGACTTTTAACCAAAGACTTGGAATCAGGAATCATTTATTGAGAAGAAAGACTGCAACAACTGGGAATTCTGGCCAGTTCAACGTACTCTTTAATACACCATGACCAGTGGGCCAGCCCAGCAGATATCGGAGCCCAGTCTGCAAGGGACCAATGACATCCCTGGAAGTGTCTGAGGACAGAACAGGTTGTGTTGCCAGAACTCCTCCCAGGGAGAAAACTAGAGTGGTTGGAAGGAATTCTTCAACAAGCACTTGGAGAGGAGGGTAAGACCCCACAGGGCACTCTCAAATAGGTGGGAGAGCAAGGAGCTGGATGCTGGGTTAGAAAAAAATTAAGCTGACATAGAAGGGGGAAGGAGAACAGGTAAGGTGTGAAAAAATGGGCCGGAGGACATGAGAATAATGGGAGAAAGCAGCATCAAAGAGCTGAAAGTATTTGCTTCATGTGCCTTTGTAGGTGTTTAAAAAATAAGTTTATTTACAATGTATTTTTCCACTGGACTTGGAGCCAAACAGCTCATGTTCATCCTCAATCATTGGGTTAATTCCTCAGTCCTGCTTGCTAATTTTCTCATCAGTAAAAAGAGGAGACAAATACTTCACATTACAGCATAATGACTGGATAAGACACCCAGCCATAAAGTCAGCTAATATTGATTGTAGGTCTGCTGCGTGGCACCACTGTTCTTCATGTTGGGGACACAGCAGAGAACAAAACAGAAAAGACTCCCTGTCCCTGGGGAGCTGAGATCCTGTAGGGAAGCCTTCCAGAGTGTTCTCTAAGCTGTTAACTCTGTGCACATTAGGAATTACTCTTATCCAGGGGCCGGCCCGGTGGCGCACTGCTACAGTGCGCCGCTTGGGAAGCATGGCGGCGCTCCCGCTGAGGGTTCGGATCCCACATACAGACCGGCTGCTCACTGGCTGAGCGAGGTGCGGGAGCAACACCGAGGGTTGCGATCCCATTGCCGGTCCCCAGTCCGGTACGGGCGCGACACTGAGGGTTGCGATCCGTTGCCGGTCACGAAAAAAGACAAAAAGGAAAAAAAAAAAAAAAGGAATTACTCTTATCCAAAGGCAATGGTGAGTGTGACCCGTGTAGTACAGACAGGGAAACTAAGTCACGTAACTTACATAATAAGAGGTTATGTAAGCAATGGTAGCACTGAGAAGAGAAGGAAGGTCATCTCCTAATTCTGTTCAGTCTGTCATGTGTGGAAGAAATGCGCCCATTTGAAAACCTACCATGGCTGATAAGAACAGAAAAGCGCTGGAAGAATATTCACCAAGCTTCTCAGGGGGCACTTTCACTTACAGGTGAATTTTGCACTTTTCCGTACTGCTTGAATATTTAACAGTCAACATTTATTATTAGTGTAATGATTTTTGTGATTTGAAAAAAGATAAGACTTATAGATTCAAATAGATCCACCGCAGGTGGGTCAGGAGCAGAGTCTGTGTAGTTTTGGGAGTGTGGGAGACAGCGTTCCTGTTGGGGAAACTTGCTCCCTGCACTTGGTCGTCAGCTCCCCTTTACCTGCTGACTTTCTCAGTCTCTTGCTGAAACCCACACCTTCCTCACATCTTCCCAAACACACACAAATGCTGGTGCATTCAAACAGGTACGTTTCAGTCCATCACAACTTCCAGTCGGATTTCATTCTTTTTTTTTTTCTTTGTTTCTTTTATTTTTATTTTTTGGCAGCTGGCTGGTACAGGGATCAAACCCTGGACCTTGGTGTTATCAGCACCACACTCTACAAATTTCATTATTATTATTATTTTTTTTTTTAAAGATGATCAGTGAGGGGATCTTACCCCTTGACTTGGTGGTGTCAGCACCACGCTCTCCCAAGTGAGCCACGGGCCAGCCCTACAAATTTCATTATTAAGCAGCTACTTCCCTTCTCATTTTCTCATCTATCTCTTGCACTTTATGAGAGCCAATTTAACATGCCAAAAAATGTAAAATAAAATAAAATAAAATAAAGGTTTTTAACAGAAGCACAAAAAGCAAGCAACCTGCTTAAAAAAATTTTATTGCGACAAAATACATATTTATCATTTTAACCATTCATAAGTGTACAATTCGGTAGCATTAAATGCATTCAAAATGTCTATAAATTGGCCTATTCTAGGTACCTCATATAAGTGGAATTACATAATATTTGTCCTTTTGTGTCTGGATTATTCCATTAAGCATAATGTCCATGTTTTAGCATATATCAAAGTTTCATTTCTTTTTATGGATGAATAATATTGCATTGTATGGATACACCACATTTTATCTGTTCATCTGTTGATGGACGTTTGGGTTGTTTCCATCATTTAGCTATTACAGATAATGCTGCTATGAACATTCGAGTACAAATATCTATTCAAATCCCAGCTTTTATTTCTCTTGGGTATATACCCAGAAGTGGAATTTCTGGGTCATAAAGTAGGTCTATAATAAACCTTTTGAAGTAACTCACTTCTGAGGATTAAAAAAAACCAACGAATATATTCTCTCACTTTATTCTGTGAAGGATTTGAGCTGCTTAGAAAAATACACACAATCAAAAGAGAGAAAGAGTTAAAGGAATCGGGGTAAAAGGAAACCAAGGGAGCCTTCGGGTTAGTGCTTGGGCAGGGCGGATCTGCTCCATCAGCAAACAAGTTCATCCTTCTCTCCTCTTGGGGCACACTGCTAGCACTTTCCAAGGTCTGCTTCCTCTGCAGCTGATTCAGATTGCACCCGTGGGCTGAGCTGCCTCTCCAAGGGGACACTTCACGTGGGCTTCACTGCACCATGAACTTTGCAGAAGTTGGCTCCGTATCCTTAACCACACCATGTTTCTTATGAATTCACAGACCACCGGCTGGGTGAGTCCTTAGAATTGTCTAGGGCGACCCTCTCAATTTCCAGATAAGGAAAGAAAGACTCAAACGGCTTAAATGTCCTGTGGAAAGACACAGAGCGTGTAAGTTAGCAGACCTGAAATTCAAACCCACATGTCCTGCCAGCCTGGTTCCTCTGGGTTACCACCCCACCTCTTGTTCCCACATCTTGGCTTTCCTTTGCTTCAGCTGTGCAAATTTTTCTTATGTGGAAACATGCTGGCTGTACAAAATCATTATTTTTTCCTTCTTTTAAAACTGTTTCAATAATTATGCAGTTTCAAAATTCTGAAGGTTAAAAGTACTATTATGTGGTACTAAACAAGGTGGACATTAACTATGACATGGGAGAGATGTCACAAATCCTACTGCTGAAGCTTGAGCTGGTATTTATTTTAGAAAACTTTCCATTAGTTGGTTCCTCAAACAGGAGTGTTGCTTCCTGGTTTCTCTTGGTGGTTTTTAAATTTTTCCTTAAGCACTAGTATCCAGGTGAGACTATACACAATTCCAGCATAACTCGGCTTGGTGTTGACCACATCTATTAACAAGCTATGATGGACCATGCAGCAGCCTAATGTTCACCCAGCTGTGGTCACAACAGGCTGGGGAGACACGTCCAATGGCTCCCACTCCAGCTGGGTTCCTGTTTTGATGTTAACATGTACAGGGCTGATTGGTTTTATTTCTGTTCATTGATTTTTCTGACATATTTCAACCTTTCCTAAACTAACCACCCTCAAAGGCATTGCAACTTCCTCTCTTCTCTCCATGAGTCACCTAAAAGCACGCTGGTGGTTTCCAGGACTTCCTCAGTGTCTCTCTAGATGTGTCTGCTGTGCACTTCAGGCTTTCCATGGAAGAAGTCTGACAGATCTCTTCCCTCAACTTTAATTCAGTTCCACAAATGCTGGAGATGTGGTAGGGAGAGTGGTCGTGCACTCCAGACCGAGACTGGCCTGGTCCAAATCCCAGCTCTCACTTTGTAACCTCCAACAACTCACCTAACCTCTTTGTGACTCATTTTCTCATCTGAAAAATGAAGATGATAATCAGATAACCAATCTCATTAGGTTACTGTGCAAATTACATGAGTTATAGGTATCAGCCCTGGGTTGTAAACACTCAATAAATTTTTGGCAAAATTCCTCCCTACTCCAAGACAGGCATTGCCAGGCTTTGGGGACATAAGGATAAATAAAGCACAGATCCTTCTTTCAAGAAGCTTACTCAGAGGAGAACATGCAAAAATACATGTAAAATAGTAGCAACATTACATCGTAGTATCATGAACATTTTTATTCCAGATAGCACCATATCACTTCTGTGTTCCATAGGGAAACTTGCTGCTACAGTATTACCACTTACCACTGAACAGCCACATTATCCTCTAGGATTTGTTAAATGTCACCATTCATTAATTCACCAATATTTATTGAGCACCTGCCATATTCTAGTCACCATACTAGGCACTTAGGGTATAATTGCAATACAGACACAAAATGTTAATGTGTCATTCTTCACAGCCTTCCCTCTTCCTACACTTTCTGTGCCCCACTCACGAGTGTCTGTGATTGCCCACCCGGTTCCTAGGGCTCCAAGGTAAAGAGGAGAGTGAAGAGTTGAGAGAGTTCGACTGGATCTACGTAAGTGAGGTAGAGAGTGGGTAACAGGAGAGATCTGAAGATCTGAGTAAGTTTGGAAGAAGAGAGATTTTGGGAAGCAGTGGCTGTGATGAGTGGGACTTTGGAGAAACTGGTGAGTGAAGAGAAACTTTAGAACTTTTACTGGGCACTCGGCAGTGTAATTCCTTCCTCCCGTGCCTCTTCTAGAGACTTCAGTTGCTTCTCAGTGCGTTGGGATGTCACACTGGTGCTTCTTTTGCATATGTGGCCATGCTGAGGCTGGCTGTAGTGGCTTCCAAGAAGGCCCCCAATGACCTGGCCTCTTGGCATTCATGCTCTTATGTCATCCCCTCCCACACTAAATAGGAATGAACAGTGTCATACTAGGATATTGCAGAAAGGAAATTGTGGAACTTCTGAGACTGTAATTTTCATTGTGGCTTCTACCTTACTCTATTGGATCGCATGCTCTCAATAAGTCTGCTGCCATGCAGGGATGATACTCCAGCAGCCTTGTGCAGAAGTCCGTGTGGGCAAGAACTGAGCACAGCCACCACCCCCCATCCCCCTCCCGAACAGCCGGCCTCATTTGCCAGCCATGCAAGTGAGCCTTCTTAGGAGTGGACTCTGTATCTCCTATCAAGAAGTGGATCCCCCGGGGCCGGCCCAGTGGCACACTGCTACAGTGCGCCGCTTGGGAGCGCGGCGGCCCTCCCGCCGAAGGTTCGGATCCCACATACAGACCGGTTCCCGCTCACTGGCTGAGCGAGGTGCGGGAGCAACACCGAGGGTTGCGATCCCGTTGCCGGTCCCGGTCCGGTACGGGCGCGACACTGAGGGTTGCGATCCGTTGCCGGTCACGAAAAAAGACAAAAAGGAAAAAAAAAAAAAAAAAAAAAAAAAGGGG
>NW_007726342.1:737523-753374 GCF_000696425.1 Galeopterus variegatus | reverse complement strand
AAAAAAAAAAAAAAAAAAAAAAAAAAAAAAAAAAAAAAGAAGTGGATCCCTGAGCCGGAACTGCTCGATTCAGCCACTCCCAAATTCTTGAACTATGTGAGATTAAAAAAAAAAAAAGAAAATGTGTGCTGTTATTTTAAATCTCTAAGTTTTGGAGTACTTTGTTATACAGCAAGAGATTACTGAAACACTTGCCTTTAGGTGGCCAACTTTATTGAGGTCACCCAAATGTAATCTGAGTTTCCCAGGCCACCTCAGCTCATGGGCACAAAAGGGACACAACAAGAATAATACTCAGATTTCCCTGGCTCTTGCCTCTTCTGCAGAAGCGAGACCTGTACCTGCAATCTTGTGTGAATTTACTGTTTTCTCCACCCCTGTAGGGAAAAAAAAGTGTGTTTGTGGGCTGGGAGAACGGGGATAGGTCTCACGTGTTTATGAACCAGACTGTTCTCCCCGGGTGCTGTTTTGCTGTCTCTCACTGGGTACTGCCTATGCATTTCTAGATTCTACCATCTCCTGCCATGCACTAAGGTCTCCCGGGGCAAGGCTTTCCCAATATTGCCTCTACAGAACTCACTGGATCAAAGCTGGGAGCTGCTCTGTGATGAAGTGGCAGGAAGATGCTTCTCTCCTCTTCAGTGCGCCGCCCTTGCCCTAGAGGTTTACAGAGACTTTACTCATATGACTCAGTTTTTACTCACAACCATCTCTCCCCTTAGATCTTACACACGTGTGCATGGGTTGGGCAGGGATAGAACTGAGAGACTTATATGTTGCTGTCAAGATTCTCACTCTCCTTTAGTGACCCAGACTTTGTTGCTAGGCCAGGCTCAATCTGGCTACAGACAGCTCTAGGCTCACTTCACATCAGTCGGACCCGCCTAAGGAGGGAGAAAACTTCCTGCTCTAGAAGACATAACTCCCAGGGCAGAGCTCTAACTGGCTGGGCTTGGGTCTTATGCCCACCTCCTGGGCTATAGTGAGGAGGAAGACAAGGGACTGTGATAGGCAGCCCCACTAGGGTCACACAGAGTTCCCTGAAGGAAGGAAGCATGTGCTAACCCTCAAAGGCGGATGGGTGGCTCGGGGTGGGGGATGCCAGCAGCAACAACAGCTTTCTGCGGTACTGCAGTTTCCAGGCCTGCCTCCAGCACTGGACCCCACAATCCCGGCCACTCGAGCCCATGGTCCCTGCCCGAGGAGCTTGCCGTCTCAGAGTCAGGTTCACTTGCACCACCTACTTTGACTCATCCCATGTGCCCCCTTCCTCAGACTCTAGTTCCAGGCTCTGACTGTCATGACTTTTACACCTTCTTCATCATCTTCCTTCTAACTGTCCCCAAATGTTCCCCTCTGAGTTGCCTTTCCCTGTCCCCAATGTCTGTCCCTACTCTCCCAAAGTAGGAAAAGGCATGCACAGATTCATCACCTCCAGCCTATTCCTCAACTCTGTAAATCAGCTGTAGTCATTTTAGGGCAAGATGCTCTGGAGCTCATGTCATGATTTTACGTAAGGCAGGTATGGCAGCCTCCCCCTTCCTACCTCATCCCTTGACTTTGACGTTAGCAGAAAATTGTTCTTTTCATGACCAGGGGAATCTTCTCTGCTGACAGTGACCTGTCTGCCACTGCTAATAACACCTGATGATCGAGTCTAGAAACCAACCCATCCTCGTGGGTTGTGACACTTCACTAGTGTCCCCACAGGATGCCTGACAATGTCCTCTGTGTGCGACAAGCCCTGCCATCTTCCTCAGGATGCCGAGGAGATGCTCATCAATCTTGTGGGGGGGTCAGGTGGTTCTTCCAAGAGCAGGACGCCACAGGAGGAACTGAGCTTCTGACTGTGCAATGTTGTCATTGCCTCAAACAATATGAGTGTGGCTGTATTAGTGTGCTAGGGCTGCAATGACAAAGTATCACCAATTGGGTGTCTTAGAACAACAGAAATTTATCATCTCACAGTTCTAAAGGCAAGAAGTTCAAAACCAAGGTGTCAGCAGGCCGTGCTCCCTCTGAAGGCTCTAGGGCAGGATCTGTTCCACATGAACCAAATGCAATGTGTGGACCTTATTTAGATCTTGATACGAATCAACCATAAAAAGATATTTTTTTAAGATGATAGGGAAATTTTAAACACAGACTGGATATTAGACAAGATTATGGAGTAATTAATTTTATTAGCTATAATTCCATCAATGATATGGTATTTCTAAAGTTCTTATTTGTTAGAGATTGATACTGAAGCCTTTACAGGTGAAATGATATGATATATAGTATTTGCTTTAAGACTCTACCGTAGGGGTTGGCAAGCTTTTTCTGTAAAGGGCCAGACAGCAAATACAGCCTTTGAAGGCCACGTGGTCTCTGTCACAATTACTCAGCCTTGCTGTTGTGATGTGAAAACAAGTATAGACAATACATAAATAAATGGGCATGTCTTATTGTCAAAGGACAAAATAACAACAAATTTAAAGATCTCAATTGGCTTTATTGCAATTCTAGAATTGGACAACACTTCATTCCATAAAACAGAATAAGGCTTCCAATGAGCTGAGCAGAGGAGGTTGGTTTTACAGACAGAAAAAGGCTGAAGATGGCAGAAACAAAGAGCAAAATGCAAATGGGTCATTTCAAGGTTACTTTCCTTGTAAGGTGAGGACAGAGAGACAGAGCAATAGAAAAACAAGTGATTATTGAACACCAGGTTACTTCAGGCTGTCCTTCTTGTGTGAGGATTAAAGCAGAGGGAACTTCGTCATCAGCCTGCTGAAGACTCAAACTGGCCTGTTTGGAAAATTGGCTATTATCTCTCTCTCCTGATTTCTCAGAACATCAGACCACAACTTAGTTTATGTTTGTTGATATGGAACTTAGCAGGGGTGACTGCATTTTGATTTTTATCTTTTTTTTTTTTTTTTTTTTTTGATGGCTGGTCGGTTACAGGGACCATTTTGATTTTTAGTTTGGTCTTTTGGGCTTAGTGCAGGATCTTAGTCCAAAACAACGGCCTCCTATAATTTGCATTTAACGCTGTGTCCCAGTAAAACTTTATTTACAGGAGGCAGGCTGGATTTGGCCTTTGGGGTTGTCATTTGCCAGCTCTACTGCAAAGAAAGAAAAGGGGCAGATGGGTGAAAAAGAAGGACAAAATGTTGACAGATGTTGAATTTTTTTTTTTTTTTTTTTTTTTTTTTTTTGATGGCTGGTCGGTTACAGGGACCATTTTGATTTTTAGTTTGGTCTTTTGGGCTTAGTGCAGGATCTTAGTCCAAAACAACGGCCTCCTATAATTTGCATTTAACGCTGTGTCCCAGTAAAACTTTATTTACAGGAGGCAGGCTGGATTTGGCCTTTGGGGTTGTCATTTGCCAGCTCTACTGCAAAGAAAGAAAAGGGGCAGATGGGTGAAAAAGAAGGACAAAATGTTGACAGATGTTGAAGCTGGATTGCAGGCACATCGTGGTTCATTTCACTATTTTCTCTATTTTTGTGTATGTTTGAGTATTTCCGTAATTAAAAAATTCAAGTTCTCTGAAGAGCTCTTTTTGCAGGAAAAGAGAACTCTTGGCCTTTGATCTCTCCCTTCATTGCCTTCACCTCTTTCACGACTGCCTGTCTTTTCTCAGGTCTGTTTCAGACGCCTGCTCACACGCACACTTTCACTTCAATATGCTTTTCAATCAGAGTAAACTTCCTAGAATGCAGCAGAATTCTGCAGCAAATCTTTATGGTGGGGTCTCATATCACCTCCCAGGAGACTCACAGGCCCATTTCCTTTCAGAGTTTTATTCTCTTGTAAACACTTTTCCTAAAATGGAGATTCCAGTCCTCAGGGCTAAAGCACACCACCCTCAGGAAAGCACTGTTGTTTTCTTATTTCTTTGCAGGAAACAGGAATATCCTAGGGAAGATGAGAAAATTACCAGAAAGCTCTGGTGAAGGGCTGGGAACATCGGCTGGAAGTTGGAATCTGGTCAGAACATCTGGGAGTTCAAAGAAAAAAAATGTTAAGCTATTCATCAGACTCCATAAATTCTCTTAAAAGTAGATAATTATGAAACAGAGAGAAGAAAACGGGGCATGTTGTCAGAGGAAAGGAATTGCATGCATCTCACATAAAACTGCCCTAAGCGTGTAGGCTGACATATGTCATATGTCATTTCAGATCCCGGGTGGAAGATGAACTAAAGAAAGAATAGCCATTGACCCTTCCTCTTTCCAGGTCCTTTGGGGTATGACAGGGGCACCTGCAAAAGCTGGCCCTAACCTACCTTCCCCCTACAGGAACTGGATACTCTGTCTCTCCTCCATCAGCATCAGCTCGGGTGCCTCTGTCCCTGCCTGGAAGGATCTAGCTCTTTCCTGTGACTTACCCAAGCTCCACCCTTCATTTGAGTTCCAGCTCTTGTAAAGGAAAAGAGGCCTTTCCTGACCACACCAGCTCCCGGTAGCCACTCCTTATGACCTTCTCCAGCACACTCTGAAGGGACCAGCCACTATCACATAATTGTGTATTCCCCTGTGTACCACCTAGGATAGCTAATGCTGGCTGCTGTAACAGATGACCCCAAATTCTCAGTTGCATAACACAATAAAAGTTATTTTCACTCATTCACAATACAAAGTAGCCAGATAAACATTCCACATGCTCATTCAGGGTCCCCCAAGCTCTTTTCACTTTGCAGCTCCACCCTCTTCTAGGTCCTTGGAGTCCTTGTAATTTAGGTGGTGGACAAGGAAAGACAGCATGAGGAAAGTATACCCACTTTTTTTGTACAAAGTTATGTCTATGAGATTCATTCATATTGTGGTATGGAGCAGTAGTTCATTCTCTTTCTTTTTTTTTTTTTGACCGGTAAGGGGATCGCAACCCCTGGCACAGTGTGGTCTGCACCATGCTCAGCCAGTGAGTGCACCGCCCATCCCTATATAGGATCCGAACCACTACTAACGCTGCTCTCTCCTGAGTGAGCGATGGGGCTGGCCCCTCTTTCAATGCTGTATAATTTTCTGTTGCATGAATATACCATGATTTATTTATCCATTCTACTGCTAAAGGGCATTGGGTTGTATTCAATGTTGAGCTATTATCAATAAAGCTATTATGAACCGGTCTTTCGGTGCACATATGTGTATGTTTCTGTTGGGTATGTAACTAGGAGTAAAACTGCTGGGTCAAAGGGCATACATATGTAAAGCTTTAGTAGATGTTACCAAATAGTTTTCCAAAGTGATTATACAAAATAACATGCCCACAGCATTGTGTGAGACTTCCAGTTGTTCTATATCCTTGCTGACACTTGGTATTGTCTGTCTTTTTCATTTAGCCACTTGGTGTGGGTGAAATGGTATCTGCTTGTGGTTTTAATTTGCATTTTCCTAATGACTAATGTTACTGGGCATGTTTTTAATAGGCTCATTGACCACTTTGGTATTCTCTTTTGAGAATTTCCTTTCCAAATCTTTGGATTACTTTTCTATTGGGCAGTCGATCTTTTTCTTATTGATTTGAGGAAGTTATGTATATATTCTTGATACAAATTCTTTATCAATTATATGCATTGCAACTATATTCTCACACTCTGTAGCTTTCCTTTTTACTCTCTTCATGGTATTTTTGATAAACAGAAGTTTTAAATTTTAATGAAATATACAGTATCAATCTTTTCCTCTATGGTTAGTACTTTCTGTTTACTGTTAAACAAATCTTTGCCTACCCTAGGGTCATGAAGATATTCTGTGTTACCTTTTAGAAACTTTATTCTTTTGCCTTTTACATTTAGGTCTATGATTTATCTGTAACTTATTTTTATGTTTGGTATGATGTAGGGGTCAAGGTTCATTTCTTCCCGTTTGAATATCCAGTGGATCAGCACCATTTACTGAAAAGACCATCGTTTTCCCACAGCATTGCAATGGGACCTTTGTTGCAAATCAGATGACTATATATGTGTAGGTCTACTTGGGGATTCTATTTTATTATTTCAGTCTATTTGTCTATGCTTTTACTGATAACACATACTTTTAATTATGGTAGCTTAAAAAATAGTAATTTACATCCTCTATATTTGTTCTTCCTCAAGATTGTCTTTGCTATTCCTGGCACTTTGCATTTCAAAATTTGCATGTCAGTTTCTACACATACATATGTAAGTCTGCCGGGATTTCGACTGTGATTGAACTGAATCTATAGATAAATTTGGGGAGTGTTAACAGCTTCACGGTATTCTTTCAACCACAAACATGGTATTTGTCTTTTTTTTTCTCTCTTCTGTAATTTTTCTTGGTAATGTTTTGAAGTTTTCTGTATAAAGGCCTTACACATCTTTCCTTGTCTACTCCTATGTAGTGTGTTTTGGTGTTACTGATAATGGAATTGTTTTTTGAAATTTCACTTTCAAATTGCTTACTGCTGGTAAAAATAAATAGAATTGATTTTTATATACTCACCTTCTATCCAGTGATCTTGACACATGCATTTCTTGACCATTTTGACCACTTCCACATTTTATTACCCAGAACTAGTCACACGGCCAAACCGAAGTGAATAGGAGGCTGGAAAGTTGAGTCTAAGTACATGGGAAGAAAACAGAAGGAATTTTAGTGGACACAGCAGATTCTTTTTACACTGTTCACTGAGATTTTAATACCTATGGGTTTACCCTGTCACTTTGCTGTGCTATAAGGAGTTCTAAAGTTTTCCAGGGTTTTTTTGGTTTTTTTTTTTGGTGGCTGACCAATATGCGGATACAAATTCATGCCCTCGGTGTTACAACAACACACTCTAACCAACTGAACTAACTGGCCAGCCTAGCAGTTTTCCAGGTCTTAAGCCAGTGTTTAGCAAATTTATAATTTGAGCAGTCTTTCAGAATACTTCAATTTGAAAAAGATTGCATTTAAAGTTAAACTCTGGCAAACTATGAGTCTAAAACTGCTCTAGGGCTGGCCAGTTAGCTCACTTGGTTAGAGCATGGAGTTGGTCACATCAAGATCAAGGGTTTGGATCCCTGTATCAGCCAGCTGCCAAAAAATAAAATAAAATAAAACTGCTCTAAAAAACGAATTCTATTAAAAATTTAAATTCCATCTTTGGATAATCATATGGTCCCAAGGTGATCATGAACACACATGCAAAACATTGCCTTGAAAGTACACAGTGGAATTCTGTCCACGGTAGACATAAAAATGATCCAAATTATGCTTGTTTCTGATTTTAGATAAGCATTGAAATAAAACACACACCACACACATCCTAAAGAACTTGCAGGCCATACTCATGCCCCACCCCACCCCTCTCTTAAATCATAACTACCCAAGCTGAAGTCACACATAAGCAAGCTATAACCTGCCAAAGCCAGTTGCTTTATCTTTTGAATGACCCAATTAAAATTTTTTGTTCTTGTGATGTTGCAATCTCGTATTTTGTTTAATTGCTGTTACAAAACACAAATAACTTACTTTTTTTTTTTCCTTTTTTTTGTCTTTTTTACTGACCAGTAATGGGATCGCAACCCTCAGTGTCGCGCCCGTACTGGGGACCGGCAATGGGATCGCAACCCTCGGTGTTGCGCCCGCACCGCGCTCAGCCAGTGAGCGGGAACTGATCTCCACATGGGATCCGAACCCTCGGCGGGAGCGCCGCCACGCTCCCAAGCGGCGCACTCTCCAGTGCGCCACCGGGCCGGCCCAAATAACTTACTTTTTTAATTAATCTAATTTGCTTATAAAATTACACAGCAGCTAAGCCCATGGTTCAGCCACTGAACTCTGATGGTCAGTGCTGGGCACTGATGAGTTCTGATTGGTTGAATTTGAGGGTGGTCTTTAGTCTATCAACAATGCCCATTCATGAGAATACAAGAAACAATTAACTGCTTTTATAGTGATCAGATGTGCTCTTGTTTTGTGTTTTACAGAGAACATAACTTTGCTTGTTTTGAGTAGATACCCGCAATGTTCAGTTCAATGGATTCCAAAGATGGGATACTCTAAAACACGTCTCACCCTAAACAACAGCTAAAACCACGTGCATACATCTTCACAGCATGTTTTGTGTAGATCACACTTCTGTGAACAAAGGAGAAACTTGAGTGTGAATCTAGAGTTGGCCGTTCTCACATCAGGCTGGGAGGGTGTTTGATGAAACCTATCAAGCTCTGAGGCTCAGGTACAATCCTGCAAGGGCTGGAACCTCAAAGGGGCAGTCATGGGCCCTGTGTTTCGGTACAGAGGAGCTGCAGCTGGCTGTGCTTCCTGCCCACTCCAAGTCTAACACCGAGAGGAAGCATGGGGACTATCTGCGGAGTGACAATGGGCTCAGGAGGTCATTTCCTGGCTCTGCAGAACTTCACTCTCACTTCCTTTCACCTTCCCTCTTTTCTTCTCTCTCACTGCCTTGGCAGATGTTTAGCTAAATGAGTTTCCTAACAGAAGCTCTTCTCACCTCTCACAGCCCCTCCTCCACTCCCCCCCACGCCCCCAGCAGACAGGGCTTTTCCCTTAGATAGCCTTTCTAATTTTTGTTTGTTTTGCTTTGTTTCAATGTATTTCTTTCATGGTTTTTTTCCATGTGCTGCTGAATCACATCAGTGGCTTCAGTTAAAATTCTAAGGCCAGGGCCAGCCTGTGGCTCACTCGGTAGAGTGTGGTGCTGATAACACCAAGGCCATGGGTTGGGATCCATATATAGGGATGGCCGGTTAGCTCACTCGGGAGAGCATGGTGCTGACAACACCAAGTCAGGGGTTAAGATCCCCTTACCAGTCATCTTTTAAATAAATAAATAAAATTCTAAGGCCAGAAATGGAAGTGCTGAAGGCAAATTGACCTCCAAGGGGTCCAGAAAAAACAAAAACAAACAAAAACCTTGCAGCCTTTCTCCTTCTCCACTATCAATTGTAGTTCTTCTGGGCACGTTCTGGTTAGTGGTATGTGTGAGGGTGTGTGTGATTTTGTTTGTGTGTGTGTGTGCTTTTGTTTTTCAGGAAAACTAGGATGGTCGAGCAGGGTAAGCCTGGTAGAACGGAGAGAGTAGAGCTGGTACAGAATTTTCCCATGATCTGTGTCTCACTGAGGACCGAACCCCACCAAGAACAAAGAGGCTTATCTAGAAAACACTCTCTGACAAAGCATTAGGTTAATAATGAGTTAATGTGTTACTGCTTTTTTAGATTTCATTGAATTTTAGAACCAAATTAAGAATAGTAAGAGCCACCTTTTATTGAGCAATTTACTATGTGCCTGATATTTTAATCCTTACAACAATCCTATGGGGTAGGTATATTGAATCTAGGCTTGCCTCATGTCTCATAACTGATAAGGGTGAAGCTAGGAAAAAGGACAGTTTTGCTCATCTGATCTAATGTTCTTTGGTTGTTTTTATTTCTACGGAGGCAATATTATCGTAGGACAAAATAGATCATCTCAGTAGGCAAGTACTAGAATTTTCATGTGATACAGTTTTTTTAAAGGCTAAAAACAAGGTCTGGGTGGTTATCTCTATATTCTGGTCAGTTGAGTACCTCCTCCCTGGGGCCCCTGGAAAAGGCAGCCACAGACCCTAGATCCTGTGTGCCTCTGCTCTGGTAGCTGAGGGAAGGTTTGAAATTGGTTTTGGCAGGCAGGGTCCGTTGACATTCTCAAAATGCCCAGCAGGTGGCAGTGTTTCCCACACTGGACGAGCCAACCAGCGTCTGCCGAGAGTCCTAGAGGAGATGAGAAGTTCAGAAAGACCATACTGCCTGCCAGACATAATTTTTAAAATTTGCCTTTTTATGCACTTTATTTTTGGAACATTTTAGTAAAAATAAGCAGGGTGGGCTTTAGTGGGAATGGTAGAAATTGGAGCAGGTGCCTCTTTCCCCACATGTCACCACCTGCCCTTGGCTGCCCACGCCCCTCACTGTGATGCTCCCCACAGTTCTGTCCTTCCAGAAACACTCCCGGAAGGATTATTTCCAATCCCCAACTTCACCACTTGTCCCACCACTCTCCTCACCTACCTGTCAGTTTGCTACCCTTTTCTGGGAAGGCCAGCTCTGTGCACATCTGGTGAGCCTGCACAGCCTTGCAGCTCTGTCATTCTCAGCTGTGATTGTCCTGGAGAGCCAAGCACACTTCCAGGGAGACCGTGAGAAAGGCCGTCTGACAGCTATTCTGGTACCCAAACGAGTAACTAAAAGTGGTGGCTGTTTGCTGTGAGGAAGACATCTCAGGACCAATGGAGACTCTGCCAGGTTTGTGCCTGCCTGTCCAACAGGCAGCTACTGCAAGTTCAACTATAAACAACAGTAAGAAGTGTCCCCCCTCCCACCACAGCCTTCATGTAAATATTTCTTTCTACCATCTGTCACACAGCCTGAAGTTCTGGTATGGGTAATACACTTCTCTTGATCTTGAAATTTTTGAAAATTTTCAGGAGCTTCTTATTGAGAATGTAAATGTCTTGGCTTGGATGGTCATCAAACTGGGGTATAGGTACTGTGGAAGTGGAGGAGGTTTGGTTCAGGAGATAAACATTCTTAAGAAACACTTTGGTAATTTTCCTAATGATAATCTAAAACATTTTTACCTGCAAAAATTGTATCAATTTTTAAGTTAATTAGAAAATTAAACATTCTTAGAAATTTTGGTTTTAGAGCAAGACATTTTAAATAACATCTCCAAGTTTTAGTTGGAGGGGCAGGCATCAGGCAGGCAGGTGATATTACGAAATTTGGGAAAAAACTTTAAATAAGTCCAGCCTTTAATCTGTTATCAGCTAACTTTAATCAGGATTATTAAATGCCTTCTGTGTGTTGTGTGACATAATGGACACTATGTATATTGTTTAGTATTGGGCCATTTTATGAATAGAAAACTGACAGTGCAGTTAACTTGCCCCAGGTCACCAAACTTATACGCAGTAGCCAGGATTCAAGAACTTTCTGCTCATTACACTTGACCGCACTGCAGTTATTGCCAGAGTAAACCAACCTAACAAAACTTGGGTAAGTGACTGGTTACTAGAACTCTCCAAAAGTCTCCTAATCTTTGTCCCTGGTCTTTATTGAAATGCAAGGACAGAATTCTTGTAGCCATTCCCCTGACTTCCTGACTTCACAAATGTTCCCATGGGAGAAATGCTGTACTTATGAGGATGTCATAACTCAGGACTGGTGTTCCAATGTGGGAACTTCCACATGGCCTAGCAATGCAACACACTATTCACAAGGGGGATTTGTTCAACCTTTGGGACACACAGTCACCACAGTTTAGCCCTGATTTGGACTGCATGGCCCTTTCTAGTTCTGCGCATAGAACTCAGCAGTCTTTGCCGTGTTCTGCAGGCACCTCCACGGCTCCTCCTACAGAATTGGGTACCCACTCACTTCTCCTGCTGACAGGAAGAGCACTCGAACTGTCCTGTGGCTCCAACTAGTGTAAGGGATGACAGGCATCAACATGCTGGGCTTCATGTGATGACAAAGGAAACGTTGTTGTGCACTGCAAAGAGGCAGCTTGTCTGTGCTCAGGCCTCGGTGGTCAGGGCCAGCTCATTGCATTTGGATTCCATGGAATGGCAATGATACTTTTTAATATGTCAAACTGCTGTGTTTTTCTCTCTTAAATTATGATGCTCTGTGGCTCTCCACCCACTAAATCAACAGGTTTCTATGCTTCAGGGAAAGGGAGATGCCTTTGAAAACAACCAGGTGATTGCTCAGCTTTGGCTGAACGTGTTTTTTGTTGTTGTTAATGCCTTGCAAGACAATAACAGGGAACACTGGTCTCTACTGCAGTGGGGTGAGCCCAAGACCATACAGTGGGGGGCAGCAAGAAAATATTAAAACTTCCATTTTCCCCTTTTATCCTTTAAATGTTTATTTTGGATTGTGTTTCATAAAGCATAAAATAAATCAGTACAGTATTAAATGTATATAGTTTTGAGGCTACACCATATATACATATATGTTACCGTAAATATTCATGGTATACAAATATATCAAATATATAATATGTACATGCTCAAAATTTTTTTATCATTAGGGATGATCAAAAAATTGAGGCCACTGGGGCTGGCTCATTTGCTTAGAGTGTGGTGCTGATGACATCAAGGTCAAGGGTTCAGATCCCCATACCAGCCAGCTGCCGTCCCCTCCCCCTGCCAAAAAATGAGGCCATTGATCTTGAAAGCAAGACTTTGTTTCAGGAGAAAATTTTTTTGCTAAATTCTAAAAGCTCCCTTTAACTATCAAAAGTATGGCTTAACACCAGCCCGTGGCTCACTTGGGAGAGCGTGGTGCTAACGACACCAAGTCAAGGGTGGATCCCCTTACCAGTCATCCTTAAATAAATAAATAGTAAATAATAAATAAATAAATAAATAAAATAAAAACAAAAGTTTAGCTTAGAGTTCTCTACACTGACTTTTACTACAAGCCATAGGTAGAAGATAAATTAAGGACCCCCTCCCCTAGGGAAAAAGTAGTCCGCACATATGTCCAGTGTGGGAAACTGGGAGAGAGAGGAGAAAGAGAGGCAAACAGTGAGGGGGACAAGTCCCACCTCCCACAGGGGTAGGTTTAGGACACACCTATCAGGTAAGTTTAGGAGACTCCCAGAGCAGTGAGGCTGTTCCTTCTTTCCTCGGGCACCTTAAGAAATGTCCATGTCCAACATGGGCACCCAGGCGGAAGGTGGGCTGCAGGGTGGTCTCACAGAGCCTGAGCCCCGCTGTGGGAGTGCAGAGGCAGCTGAGGGTCCCCAGCCCCCAAGGAGGTGAGTACTCAGAACCAGTGGATTGAAGAACATGGAGGGAGAATGAGAGGCCACAAAATGTGAACATCAAATGACCAGAGGGACCACGGATGTAGGGGCCAAAAGAGGTGAGACCAGCTTCACTCAAGTGAGCACTTGGCAGTACAGGATGTTCAGAGGCCAGACCAGACCAGCCACTGTGCAGTGAAGACAAGACAGACATGGAGGAGGGTCCCAGACCCTCCACCCCCATGAGGACAGTGCACATCTGTTTCCATCCAGATGCTTCTACAGCTAGATACTATCTACTACGTGTTGAATTGTGCACCCTCCCCCAGTTTATATGTTGAATTATTAACCTCCAGTACCTCAGAAGGTGACGTATTTGGAAACAGGGTCTTTGCAGATATAATTGGTTAAGATGAGGTTATACTGGAGTAGAGCGAGCCCCTGATCCAATATGACTGGCGTCCTTATAAAAAGGAGAAATTTGGAGACAGATACAAATAGGGAGAGCGCCCTGTGAAGAGTCACAGGAGGAAGATTGCCTTCTACAAGCCAACGAGAAAGACCTGGAACAGATCCTTCCCTCTCAGCCCTCAGAAGGAACCAACCCCACTGAGTCTCTAGCCTCCAGAATTGTGAGACAATAAGTCTGTTGTCTAAGCCACGCAGTGTGTGATCCTTTGTTATAGCAGCGCTAGCAAACTCATACAGCATCTGAGCAAGGGCGGTGGGGAAACATCTAAAAGATTAGATCATTATTCAAGAGGGGCTGAGATAACCAGGAAGAGACTGTTCTAAACTAAAATAAAATTAGCTCTCCTGAGTTACCCCTTGTCCCCACCAGAGGAAATAAAGGCTTAGAAGAATAGGCACAGACCAACACGGAAGGCTGCCCCCTTCTGCACAGCTGACTGTACTGAATAAAATCTCAGCCCAGCTCTACTCAAATCTCGCAGAGACATAGGGCCTACCCGGGCCTGCTGTCTCAGTGTGACCAGAGCCCACCCTCCTGGATATTTTATGGTTTCCAGGCTGGTCACTATCTTATAGTACTCATAAGTACCAGCCTCCTCAACCTCACCTTACTTCTAGTAGCAGGTTCCTAAGTTGTACACAGGAGTGGTGGCTGGTTTGTACCAGCCCACAAGAGCTGGCTGTTAAATTACCAGGAATTTTGTGAGCCCATTGTTAACCACAGCCATTATGGAAAATTGAATTATAAGTACTTACAATCAAATAAATTATATATTTTTAAAAAGTCACTAATACTTTAAAACTATCACTTCCTGGGCCGGCCCAGTTGCGCACTGGATAAGTGCGCCGGTTGGGAGGCGTGGCGGCGCTCCCGCCCGAGGGTTCGGATCCCACATACAGACCGGTTCCCGCTCACTGGCTGAGCGAGGCGTGGGAGCAGCACCGAGGGTTGCGATCCCGTTGCCGGTCCCCGGTCCGGTACGGGGGCAACACTGAGGGTTGCGATCCGTTGCCGGACACGGAAAAAGACAAAAGACAAAAAAAAAACCAAAAAAACTATCACTTCCTAATTATTTCACTATCACCTTTTTTTTTAAGGTTATTTATATCTACCACATCTGTATGATGGAAATATTTTATAACGAATGGCTACTGTGTATCTCTTCCCAATTCCATGTTCTCTGAAGTCAGGTTGGTAGCTTGAAATTGACAATAGTGAGAGTATTTACACTATGGAAAATGGTAACTGCTGCATATCAGCCTCTCACCACAGGGAGATACCAAGCAGAGCCAGTTGTTAAGCGTTTATCGGCACACCACTGTGTATGTGCTGACATGCGCCTACGCTCTTTGTTCTGATAAAAGAGTAGATCGACAGAAAAAGCTTGAGAAACAACTACTGTCAGCTGTGCCCAGGTCTGGGATTTAAACCATCAAGGAGAGATAAGAACAAATCCAGTCTTCCACAGTTCCACAGAGGAGGGAGACACCAGCAAGGCCTCTCATGTCTTCCCAGAGTTGGGGCGGGACACTAAGCAAACAGTTACTCACCTGAATACCTTTGTTTTCTCCCAATGCTGTTGAGTGACAGTGCTGAACAGGGAACCTCCAGCAGGTTTCCACCAACCATCTTTATTGCTGCAAAATACCCTGGAGTAACTCTTAATCCTGCTTCTGGAGCAAGAGAATGTGGGAATTCAAATGGGTCCTAGACTTCCGGGACTGAATCGTGGTCCTCTGCGACCCATGGTGTGAACACCCCTCCTCCACTAGCTAACATGAGCAGAACTGAGTCCTTGGGGAGACTGCTCTCTTTGTGTAGTGACAGGTGTAGAAATAGCAGGTGACCCTACTTCAGTGATAGGTGCCAGGCAAAAGTGTTTCAGGGACCACAGCAGTTAGACTTTGGGGGCCTAAGGGCTGACCTGGGCTTGTTTCCTGCTCTACCAGTCACCAACTGTGCGGCCTTGGGCAAGGGATCATCTTTCCAAGCCTGCATTTTCTCATCTGTACAGTAGGCAAACAAGAGAGATTGTCAAAGGTTGAATGAGCAAGAGATAAAGATTTGAGTGCTGTATGTATATTTCAAAGTTACAATGTTAACCAATGCAATACCGGGGAAAATAACAATTTAAATATGTGGGCCGGCCCGGTGGCGCACTCGGTAGAGTGTGGCGCTTGGGAGTGTAGCGGTGCTCCCACCGAGGGTTCGGATCCCATATAGAGACCGGCCCGCTCACTGGTTGAGCGCGGTGCGGGCGCGACACCGAGGGTTGCGATCCCGTTACTGGTCACAAAAAAAGACAAAAAGGAAAAAATAAAATAAATATAAAGAAATGGGGGTGGTCCACAGGGGTGCTGACATATCTAAATCGTTGTCTATCAGAGCAGAACAGAAGTTAAGCACATTATTTAGAGGTAAAGAGGTAGCCCCCAAGAGCAGTAAAAAGAGAACAAGTAAAAGTAGTTACCTTTAGGGTTTGGGACTCAAGGTGGGGAGAGATGCTGCTGTTGGTTTTCACTGCCTGACTTTCCAAATTTTTCACTTTTTTTTTTTTTTTTTTTGTTTTTTTTTCGTGTCCGGCAATGGATCGCAACCCTCAGTGTCGCGCCCGTACTGGACC
>NW_007726342.1:643630-737313 GCF_000696425.1 Galeopterus variegatus | reverse complement strand
ATTCCAAATTTTTCACTTTTTTTTTTTTTTTTTTTGTCTTTTTTTCGTGTCCGGCAATGGATCGCAACCCTCGGTGTTGCACCCGCCCCTCTCTCAGCCAGTGAGCGGGAACCGGTCTGTATGTGGGATCCGAACCCTCGGCGGGAGCGCCACCACGCTTCCCAAGCGGCGCACTGTAGCAGTGCACCACCGGGCCGGCCCAAAATTTTCACTTTTTAATCCTGTTTATGTATTACCTTGATTCAATTTTAAAAAAAGAAAATAGCCATGCATTATTTTAGCTAGATTTCTAACCTCTCTACCTCTTGAAAAGTTAGTGGATTTTATTTTGCTCTTTTCTCTGGGGCTGAGTTTACATGCCTTGCCATGGGAACATTGGAAATAGTTTATTTTTACAGCTCCTGTGTTTCTGTATGTTTCTGTATCTTCTTTAAGTCTGTTTTGTGTGTCCCTTGATTTATAAGATGTTGGCAAATCATTCCAAATAAAGCCTTCTTTTCTTGCAAAACATGGTAAAGAAATAACAACGGCTGAGTCAGAGTTCGCAGCAAGTGCTTTCGACTCTGAAGTGCTAAGGTGGGCGGCAGGCAGTGTGGCCAGCCTGAGCAGCGCGTCGCCTACACTCAGCTGCACCCGGCCCTGGCCTCAGAACCATCTGCCTCCCTCTTGGTCTCTTCTAGCAAACCCACCTCCCTCCCCTATTCCCACCTCAAGGCCAAACTGGCAATTTTAGACCCATTAACCTTAAGTTCACAGGCCTCTAATGGGTCTACAGACAGGCTTTAGGGCACCCACAGACCCCCACAATTACATTTGCAATCAACCATGTGTTTTTCTGGGAGGAGTATCCAGACAGTGAAATAGGCCAGACACCATATTTCCTCTAGTCTTCCCTATCACCCCCAGCCAGAGCAGGCCTCGGCTGGGGACGCAAGATAGCTAACAATGAGATAATAATAAAGTTAGACATATATCTCCCTACGGCTAAACAAGATCTCAGGGCCATCAGATGTTTGTCCCTCAATAAATGGCTTAAAATAATGTCAGTAACTACAATCTTAAGTTGTTTTGCAGAATGCTATTGTTACCAAACTCAGGTCCAGCTGCCTGCCCCAGAACTCAAGTGGTTGGTGTTAGGAAAGCAGATGCATTCAGCTGAAGGAGACGGTAGGCTATCCCATCTCAAAGACTCAGGTTTACTGAGGGTTTTTTTAGGGGGGGGCTGAGGAAATGGATTGTGGGAACTGAAAAGCAGGAGAGAAGGAGATGTGAGCTATGAGGGGTTTATGTCTATGGGTCAGGTACGAGGTCCGATCAAGGTCTCATCTGGTTTCTGTTTTCATCTTCGCTGTTATCTCAGGACCCTGCAAGGTTTTGATTTGCCCCGGATTAGAATCAACTCCGCAGTCTTTTGCGTAGTTTTGCTTCGCAGAGCTCTGGTTGACTTGGCCGGTGCCCGAGGTCAGCTTCGAGTCATTTGGCCTTGATCACTTCTCAAAACTCTGCAAGTCTCAAAGAAAGAATTGTTAGCTTTGCAAAGTACTGCTTAGCTTCTCAGCCTTGTTTTTCTATTTAGCAAGCAAGATAAAGTCAGGGGATGGGAAGAAAGAATGGAGAGAAAAAAAACTGTCCTTTTTAAAATCTCCCACCCCACCCCAGCCCAGGCAGTTTTAGGTCCCAACGTGGCTTCAGTCCTGCTCACTCAAATACTGTCAACTAGGAGCTTGCTGTGAGGCATACATCCTCCAGACCTGAAGGAGTCAAGGAGAACATCAGTCAAGATGCCAGGGGTAATTGTGCTGACCTCACCCCAAACCGATCAACCAATCAGAGTTCCACACAATTCCTGGGACACCCCCCACCCCACTCCAGGATCTTTCTCTGTAAATGTTTCTGATTTTAAGCTACCAAGAGTACGAAGTCTTGACGCTCCTTTAGCTGCTTCATGCTCCTTTGATTGGCCACTCAAATAAATGCTGATCTTTATCCTTTATGCTTAAACTTTGGCATGAGACATGTCTTAGTCATTTTGGTGACGGATGACAGTACCCTTTCAGTTCAGTAACAAGAGTCTTCAGATTTTCAGTCTCTAGGACCCTAGAACTGAAAAGGTTTAGCTGTGCGTAGGTCTCCAATACTCTTTTTTTTTTTTTGTCTTTTTTTTTTTCGTGTCCGGCAACGGATCGCAACCCTCAGTGTCGCACCCGTACTGGACCGGGACCGGCAACGGGATCACAACCCTCGGTGTTGCGCCCGCACCTCACTCAGCCAGTGAGCGGGAACCTGTCTGTATGTGGGATCCGAACCCTCGGCGGGAGGGAGCCGCCACGCTCCCAAGCGGCGCACTGTAGCAGTGCGCCACCGGGCCGGCCCTCCAATACTCTTGACGAAGTGAATTAAGGTGGTTTTTACACCTGTAGAAACAGCAGAGACTGTGATTTTCTCCCTCTTATCATGCTTCTAATGTAGCATGGTGGCTAGGAACACCAACGCTGCTCAGACTACCTGGGTTTGGAGCCTTCCTCCACTATTTCCTAGCTGTGTGACCTCAGGCAAATTACTTAACTTCTCTGTGCCCTTGTTTTTCCAATTATAAGATGGGACAAATAACAGTACCTACCTCACTGGCTTGTTGTGAGGGTTAAATGAGTTAATACAGGTAAACAGAACCTGGCACCAAGGCAGTTTTAGGTGGACTTTGGCCCCTCCCTAGTGTAGACTGACAACTCGCAGTGGTCACACTCAATGGCTAACTGTTTGGGTTACTTCTGTGTGCTTGGGGATGTTGCTGAAGCACATCCTGAGGTCAGTGCAGTGCCTTAGGGCGCCCAAAATGCATAGACGACACTACAGAGATCCCCTGGAGAACAGCAGAACCTACCAAAGGTTGTGTGTGTGTAGGGGGACGTGACCGTGGCAGCTTCTGCACTGAGCACTGCCTCAGTTAGCCTCCTAGGGCTCCTTCATCTGTTAAGCCTAGAAGGACTGTGCATCACTCTTCTCATTGTCATCTGTCTAACACACCGTCCTCTGCACACTTGGCCAACATCCACTCATCTTTGTGACCACCGCCTCCCCATGTGACACACTGCTCTTCCTTTGGGACCCTCTAGTGTTTACTGTTTACTGCAGGCCATGAGTGAGCTTCACACATTAGTTCATTTATTCCACACAACAACCCCTATAATAAGCAGCAGTGACTACAGACAAGGAAATTTAGGCTTAGAGAAATATTTAGGACTTGATCTGTCTGAGGCCAGCACCCACACTCTTATAGACTTCTCTAGACTTCCTCTCTCTCTGATTCTGCCCAATTCCTGCAGCACTTTTTGGCCTTTCATCTGTTTAAAGTCTCCTATGTCCTTCTTGAAGAAAGGGATATCTGATTCATTTCTGTATCCAAAGTCTCTATCACTGTGCCTGGCATACCATGGGTGCTCGATAAATGCTAAATGGATGGTGTGATCTTGAATTCAGGCTTTGCAAAATTTTTGTCATGGCTCTCCCCAGATTGCAAGGCTTCTAGCCTTGATCAGATGATTTGTAAACACTTAATGAATTCAATAAACAAATTATTTAGAGCCTACTATGTGGCAAGAACTGAGGACACAGCAGTGAACAAAACAGCAAAACCACCTGCCCTCTTGGAGCTTATATTCTCTTTTCCTTGAAGAAAGCTTCACTGGGCACCTCCCCCTGGCAGTGCCATTCTGATGTCTCCTGCTGGGGGAATTAGTGGTAAAGAGGATAGACATGTCCTCTTAGAGTTAAAATCCAGATGAATAAATACACGAATATAAATAAAAAACCAAATATAAGTAAAAAACCAAAATGCAGCAGCTCCAGGCTCCCAGGCAGGTTGACAGCCCAGGGCCTGTTTCAGGTGCACATTTTCCTGAGCAGCCCTTTTGGTCCGTGCTCCTCTGGGTTCACCATTTCCATATGCTGGGCTGCTGCTTCCTTCTCCTTCCTACTTCTGAGCTGGGGGAAGAGCCTGGGCAGGACCCATGACTCTCCTGTCTTGCCTGGGCCGTTGTTAACATGATGATCAAAGAGGCAAAGTGCAGCCAGGGAGTGCAGGGCAGCAATGCCAGTGAGCTCAGGTGAGAGCTGGCTCTGTGTGGGCAGCAACTAGGACAGCCCAGGTCAAGTGCAAGAAAACACTGTAGAGGCTCTGACACTGACCAGGTACCACACATGTCCTTTGGGTTATTTTCCCTCCATGTACAGATTTTTAACCATGAAATCCCCTGTAGCTGTGGAAGGGTGGGAAGGACTAGTAAGCTACTTCAAAGAAAATCTTGCTGTTGGATTATGAAGGATGCACACCAAAATTAGAGGGTGGGTCAATTCAGATCTTGACTCTCTCCTTCCAGTTGCCTCTCTGCCCACATCTACAAGATGAAACGGAGCAGTCTGTTCATCTGACCTCGCACAACCCAACAGAGTCTTGGTACCAATCTTCGGCATTTTCAGTAGCCCTTTCTGGGCTCTCTCCCGCCCCCTCACCTTCCACACTGACAAGCCTTGGGTACCCAGTGTGTCTACCTCTGTCCACCCCCCACTCCTCTCCCACCACCCCAGCTTCTGAAATTAGCTATTCTTACTTGAGTGACTTTGAATGCTTGCTTTGGGTTACTTGGGGTGGCGTCGGGAGCTTCTTCACCCTCGGGAGTCCAGGTGATCTTTTGATTTAGGGGTAGTCCTATAGCCTAACAGGGTTCTCTTACTTGTTCAAACCAGTTGAAGCATAAACTCCAGAAGAATTTCAGAGTAAAGGAGCAGCCCACAGCATCAATCCCTGAAAGTGCTCGGCTCACCCTTATTTTTATGCCGTGTGGAGCGACTAGCTATGTCGTGTTCCCTCCCTTCCCACCTAGATAACTCTTCCTCGGTTTCTAAGATTTGGTTCAAATAGCTCCTCATCTAGCTCTTCTTGGAGCCCTCCAGTGCACAGTGACCTCACATTGCTCTGACTTTGCAGAACTGTCACTATATACGCGACAAATCTAGTTCTGTGCTGCTGTGTGTCTTCTCCTGGGTTGAGTACTGACGGGTTCTTTATTAGCTACATGGGTCTGTGCCGAGAATATGCTTGGAGAACATAGAATAGATGGTGAACTTCTTGGGGGCAGAAGGCAGGCCTCCACCTCTGTGAACCTCCACAGCCTTTAGGCATCTTGATGGGTGCTTGGTAGATATGTACTTCCTTGTTGAGTGATGGATGATTAAAGATGGAAACCGGCTCTGTCCTTTGATTCACTTTCCTGATAAGACAGGAAGGCGGCACTTTGGGGAGGGGCCTACACCTTGTCTATTCTTTGCCTGATGTGCTGTTTCAGCCCAAACAGAGGCTGAATAGAACCCCAGAGGAGTGGAAATTGCAGGGAAGGTTGTGCTTTTCTAGGCCCATGTTGCAAAGTGATGATAAAACATCCAACTACACTTCCATTCCTAGCTCGGAAACCACAACAGATGGAAGTCAGCGTGAGCAGTAATTAGAGGCTGGGGTAAGTGAACAGAGTCACCCATCAGGCCTGGGAAAACCTCATCAAAGGAAATCAGCCCAGAGAATAAAGGCTCCCTGGGTTTGTTTTGGAAGAAAGAATGGGGAATTGTGTCCTGGCTCCTACAAGTACAAGAGACTTGGCACTGGGTTGGCCCATCCGAATATTAAAACCAGTAATTATGTGTTGTGGGCAGAGCCAGCCTGGTACCTCAGTGCCACATTCATTTCCTGTGGTGGGTGGCAGGTCTGCAAGGAGCAGCGATGCCAAGTTTTCTCAGCTCTCTTCTCAGTGTGCGGTAGTTAGAATAAAGCCAAAGAGCACGGTCTGGAAACACAAAGCCAGCTGCTGTGAAGACTGCTTGAGCAAGATGGACCAGGTTTCAACCAGAAGGGCAAGTTCTTTAGGAGCAGTTAGCCAAGCCATGGAACATGCTCCAATGGTGGAACCAGTCCGGGCAGGGGAGGGTGAGGAAGCCCCCGCTCAGAACTGGGACAGAGAACGGTTTGGCTGACTCCACTACCTTTCCCAAGGACTGCACAGGGACATCCAGGGATTTCTGAGCCCTGCGAAAGGTTCAGGGTCATGATCCTGCCTTCTCCAGTGGCCTTGGCATCAGAGTACTCCATCAAGAGAGATGGCTGCTTTCCCTTTGCCCCACCAAATCAACTAAAAAAATTAAAGACCTAATTCGATAAAATTAGTCATCGGCTACCTTCACATATAGGAACGATGGAAGTGGAAGGTACCAGGAGGACGTTGGGGTCCTCACCATTTTGGAGCTCAAGGAGGGAGATAACATTGGGGAGGTTTATATGTATACCTGTGTGTGTATATATGTACATACACAGACATATGTATGCACAAAATGTGTATATGTCACTTATTTAGTCATATTGTAAACAGTAGCAACAAGTATTTCTTTATACTCATAGAACCACTACCACAGTCAAGATACAGAATATTTCCATTACCCCAGATAACTCCTGGCACCTTTTCTCAGTCAATTCCCTCAATCTCCAGCTCTAGGAAACCGCCATCACCATAGATTAGATTTGTTTTTCTAGTGTTTCAAATAAATGGAATCAAACACTATGCATTACTTTTGTGTCTGTGTTTTTAAGGTCCATCCATACTGTTTAGATGTAAGTAGTTCATTCTCCTTGATGACTCAGTAGTATTTCATGGTATGGCTGTACCACAGTTTATCCACTTACCTGCTGGTAGACATTTGGGTTGTTTCCAGTTTGGGGAAATTGTGAATAAAGCTACTATGAACAGGTCTTTGTGTGTACATATGTCTTTATTTCTCTTGAGTAAATACCTAGGAATTGAGTTGCTGGATCATAAGGCATGTCTATGCTTAAGTTTTTTTATATGTACATATATAAAGTTAAAGTGTTTTTCAAAGTGGTTGTACCTTACTGGCCAGTCGCCAAACAAAACAAAACAAACACAAAGTGTTTGTCCCATTTTATGGTCCCATCAGTCATGTATGAGCATTCCAGTTCCTCCATACGTTCACCAACACTTGTTATAGCTAGTCTTTTTCATTTTAGCTGTTCTGTTGGGTGTGTCATTATATAGAGTTCTAAATTCTGTTTTTTATTTAACATTAGATCATGAGTGTTCCCTGTGATATTAAATATTCTTTGTGAATGTCATTTTTTGCAGGTGCATTAATGATGCATTATACGGATGCACCGTACTTCAGTTAAGTAATTCCCTATGGTTGAGCATTTGGGTTGTTTGTAGTGTTCTCCATAAATAATGCTGTTAAAACATCTTTGTCAGAATAAGCAGTTATTTACTTAGGATAAATTACTCAAGTAATTCTTTCTTTTGGTATGAAAAATTATAAAAATACAGATAAGCAAAAAGAATAAAATCACCTATAATTTTACTACCTTGAGAAAACCATCACTAACATTTTGGAATATGTCCTTCCAGCCAACTAGATAATTAGCTAGTCATCTACAGTTTTTAGAGTCCATGTTCTTGTTCGCTATGCTAAATTGCGCATCAAAATAAGGTGTATATATGTGTGTGTATATATATATATGTATGCTATCTTCACACATACATACACACATGGATCATAGTGGAATAAGAATATTTTTAAGGCTCTTGATACAAATTACCAAGAGCTTATTTTTGGCAATTGGGTTCAGGGAGAAGGGCTTCTATCATTGCAATCTGTTCGGTGGCAGCTTTGGATGTTTCCAGTGGCAGGGGTCAGAACCTTGAGGATAATCCCCTGCAGATCTCAGGGAAGACTCTAGAGATGCTGTCTCTAAAATGGAGCCGCAAGTGTCCCTAGACGAAGCTGAATGTACAAAACTAGAAAGGGAGAAAACAAGCTGCCTCTTTCACAAACTCTCCTCCACAGAATTCTCTACAGAATACGCTATGGAATTCTTCCATTTCTGAGCTTTAGAAAGAATGTATCACTAGACACACTCTCTCTGGATCCAGGGAGGAATTTCCTAGATGCTGGGTGTGTTAAAAGCAAAGAACTGGATTGTGGGGACAGGCCCTGTATTAATCTGTTTCCATTGCTTATAACAAAATACATGGAACTGGGTGGTTTATAAGAAAAACGAAATTTATTGCTTACAGTTTCTGAGGCTAGGAAGTCCGAAGTCCAGGAAACATATCTGATGAAGGCTTTCTTTGATGGTGGCTTCAGTGACCGCAGGGAATCACACTGCAAAAACGGTGGAGCAGAGAGAGCAAGAGAGAGAAAGACAGACTCTCCTCTTCTTTTAAAGCCCTCAGAACCACACCCCTGACCACCGTTATCAATCCATGCAGTCACACTGCAAAAACGGTGGAGCAGAGAGAGCAAGAGAGAGAAAGACAGACTCTCCTCTTCTTTTAAAGCCCTCAGAACCACACCCCTGACCACCGTTATCAATCCATGCAGTTTGGCACGGTCCTACAATCCAATCACCTCTTCAAGGCTCCACCTTTCAATCACCGTAACAGGATTTCCCAACCTCTTAACAGTCACAGTGGGGGCTAAGTTTCTAATACAAAAAACTTGGGGGACACAACTCAAGCTTCAGTGAGTTTGGGGGGGAACATAATTCAATCCACTAGGTCCCAATAGGCAAATGTCTCCAAGCCGCAGGCTGTTGGGACCTCGTAAATATATAAGGGTAAAACCACCACTCTCAAGAGGGTAAAGAAGGGAAGAGAAAAACTTGTTTTTATGTTCATCCAGAAGTTGTAGGAGTGTACACTCAAGCACTTACTCTCTTCCAGGAGAAGCAGCACCTGGAAAATGTGAGCCAATGTTGCTTTTATGCTTCCTATGCTCCAGAGACTGGATTAGGTGCTTTACGTGCAGTAGCCCCTTCAGTATTCACAGTGACCTTATGAGGTTTTTAGTATTATTACCCCAATTTTGTAGATGAGGAAATAGAGACTGAGAGAGGTTAAATTACTTACTTGAGGTCACACAGCTCATATGTGTGACCAGAGCCTCTCTGACCAGATCTATATCACGTGGACCCACAGAGCCTAGTAATTCCCAGTCCCTTCCCCTTCCCCCATGACACACAGCTCTCAGAACTTTGCTAATACTGTGCCCAGTAATAATACCTCTGCTCTGTTCATTATATGCACGTTTGCATCTACGGCTGATCACACAGGTGCTTTGGAAAGTATATGCACTGGGGTGTAAGGAATATGACTGATTCTGCTGAGGCACCCAGGTGAGGAAGACAGCATTGTGTTGAGAAGAGAGCACTGGCCTGGGGATTCGAGGGGATGATTTCCAGCTTGAGATCTACTGTCAAATGTCTAACGACCACAGGAAAGTCATTTAACCTCTCCGGGCCTCTGTTAGCTCACTGTGCAGGCACTGGCAGGCCTTCTGCACTCACTTCCCTATTTGATCATGATTCACTGAGACCATGTATTGGAATATGGAGTCACTAAAGCCACTCAGCTGCTACAGCAGACTGCCTGGATGGAATCCCAGCTCTACTTGCTGCCTGTGGGACCCTAAGTAATTTCTTTAATTTGCTGTGCCTCAGTATCTCCTTTGCAGAATGGACCTACCTCATACGGTTGCTGTAAGGATTAAAAAGATAATGTCTGGGACAGAAGAAGCAGTACACAAATGTTATTATTACTATTAATAGCATGTAATCTATAATCCCCATACCTAGGTTAGTTTTCCCTGTTGTCTAAACCCTGTTCTGGCTGTCTCATCCATGATAATGGAATGAATTTCACACAGGTCTCTGGCTGTCTTCAGAAGTTTGCAACAGGGACAAGATACATGCTTGGTGCTGTTATTTGAAGGTGTTTAAACCCAGAGCCAGTGCAGCTGACTCCTGCTCATTGAGGAGAGAACTTTCTGCCTCTGGGTCCACTGAAAGGTGATTGAGTCATGGGCGAGATGCTCTCCCAGAAATACCCAACATCAGTATGATGTCTGGAATGAGATTCCATTGTGTGTGTGATCACAAAAATGCACCTGTGATCTGAAACCAGGACAGAACCAGTGATGAAGGAAGCGGGTGAGAAGAAGGGGAAAGTGTCCTACAGACATTACCCATCTGCTCTTCATTTTAGAGACTGATGAGGGCACAGTGTCCTTGCTCTCGTACTTTAATAAAATCTCTCCAGAGGAACTTTGCTTTATAACCTGCAGACAAACCACATGAATTGAAACCTGGTGGACTTTGTAAAATGTTAGCATTTTAGACTATTTTATTCAATTCAAAATATTTTCTAATTTCCCTTGTGATTTCTTCTTTGACCCATGAGATATTTAGAAGTGAGCTGTTTAATTTCCAACTATTAAGGGATTTTTCCAATATCTTTATTTTATTGATTTGTAGTTTAATTCCATTGTGGTCAAAGAACATACTTTGATTTTAATTATTTTAAATTTGCTAAGGCTTGTTTATGGCCCAAATTATAGTGGGCAATATTCCATGTGCACTTGAAAAGAACAGGCATCTACTGTTGTTGGGTAGAATGTCCTGTAAGTGTCATTTAGGTTAAGTTGGTTGACAGTGCTGTACAGGTCTTCTCTATGCTTTCTATTTTTCTGTCTGCTTTGTCCATTTTTTCTATTGAAATCTCCATCTATAATTATGGATTTTTCTTTTTCTTCTTTCATCACTTTTTGTTTTATGTATTTTTGAAGCTCTGTTGTTGGATATATATACATTTAGGATTGTTATGTCTTCTTGATAAATCTACACCTTTATCCTTATGTAATGTACCTCTTTTTACCCCTGGTAATATTCTTTGTTTTGACATCCATTCCAGCATTCTTTTGTTCAGAGTTAGCATGGTTTGTTCTTCTCCATCCTCTTACTTTTAATTTATGTGTCTTTAAAGTGTGTTTTTTATAGGCAGCTATGTTTGGGTCAAGCTTTTTTATATTCAACTGGACAATCTCTGTCTTTTAATTTGGGTGGTTTAGACTATTTACATTTAATATAATTATTGGTATGTTGGATTTTTTTTTTTTTTTTGTCTTTTTGTCTTTTTTTGTGTCCGGCAACGGATCGCAACCCTCAGTGTCGTGCCCGCACCGGACCAGGACCAGCAACGGGATCGCAACCCTCGGTGTCGCACCCGCACCTTCTCAGCCAGTGAGCGGGAACCGGTCTGCATGTGGGATCCGAACCCTTGGCGGGAGCGCCACCGCGCTCCCAAGCGGTGCACTGCAGCAGTGCGCCACCGGGCCGGCCCTGGTATGTTGGATTTCAAGCTACCAGTTTGCTAGTTGTTTTCATTTGTCATGTCTTTTCTTTGTTCTTTTTTTCTCTTCCCCTCTCTTCTTTTTTTTTAAATTGAGTGTTTTTATTATTCCATTTTAACTCCACTTAAACCATTTTAACTGAAGGTGTTCCCATATATGATGAACCCAAATTAAAGAATTTTTAACATATTGCCAGCTAGAGGTCCATTTTTTTAAAAATAAAAGAGCGTGAACTTTGAAGCCAATCAAACCTGTATTTGAAACCTGACTCTACCACTGACTGGTTGTGTGGCCTTTATCAACTTAACCTCTTTAGGATTCAGTTACCCCACTTGTAAAATTGGGATGGTCACTACTACTTTTTAAGAGTACCATGAGAATAAAATGAAAAGTTTACTTAAAGCACTTAGCAAAGATCCAGAACATAATAAGTGCTTAATTAATATTAGTTACTTTCATTTTAGTTATTTGTTTTCTATACAGCTCTGTTTCTTTTAAAAGGGCTTTGAACACTATTGAGGAGGCAAATGCTTGGCCTATTTATTATCACACCTGTATCTTCATTCCTGAGCCTAGAGAAGATATTGCTAATCAATTATAGTGCTGTTTCTAAATAAAGTCAGATTTAATCTTTCTTTCTTTTCCTTACTGTATTAGTCCATTTGTGTTGCTATAACAGAAATACCTGAGACTGGCTAATTTATAAGGAAAAGAGGTTTATTTAGCTTACAATTCTGGGACAGCTGTATCTGGCACTGGCCTCAGGCTGCTTCTACTCATGGTGGAAAGTGGCAGGCAGCTGGCGGGTACAAGTAGATCACATGGCAAGAGGAAGCAAGAGAGAGACAGAGAGGAGGTGCCAGGGTCTTTTAAACAATCAGCTCTCACAGGAACTAATAGAGTGAGAACTCACTCACTACTCCTCCACCCCCAGGAACAGCATTAGTCCATTCATGAGGGATCCGCCCCCATGACTCAAACAGCTTCCAACACTGTCACATTGGAGATCAGATTTCCATATGAGTTTTGGGGGGACAGCACATCCAAACTCTGTCATTTACCTTTCCTTTCCTTCCTTCTTTTTTTGTCTTTTCTTTTTTTCTTTTTAAATGTATAATCTTTCCCAGCATTGTGCTAGTCAGTTGGAGATTGACCATAATATTAAACCTATCTACCACTAGGGGCTAACATATTAACCTACTTAAAGATTTTTTAATACACTCATCATTTTAATTGGGCTAAATCCCCTCTTCTTCTAACAACTTTTTACCGTATTCACTTATTTACCAGACTCTTCTCTAAAGACATTACAAAGGAAAACTTCAGTTTGTTCATCTCCAATGATCCCAAATGCTGAATCAATGAGGTTTTTATTTGGCATCTGTGAAACCAGACACCAAAGAAGAGGGGGAAGAAAGAAGTGGAGTAGGCCAGAGGTCAGGGGCAGGGCCACAGGGCTGTCTCATCACATTCTCATTTTAGAACCTGACTCAAGCATGTGATGAGGGTGTGGTGCCCTATGACAGGTACCAATATTCCTCCTGGGGCCTTGGGTATCACTTAGCTGTGGATGGACAAAGGACGATCTGTCCTTTGCTTTGAAAAAAGCCTTGACTTTGTTCATAGGAAAGCCCTGAACACCATTCAGCTGCCTCTCCCCTCCTGTTAATAACACTGGGGCTGTTTGCCATTTCCAGAGGCTTGCTGGCGCCCAGGAACATACACGCAGCTTTGTGCCCTTGGGATCCTGAGCTTGCTGGGCCAGGACTGGCCTTGTCAGTGGCGGTGCTGTTACCCTCCTTGTAAGCCTGGCAGAAGCTGATTTATAATAGGATTCACTTCTCATTATTTATCAGCAAGAGAACAAACACTCTGCCTGAAGGGAAATTCAAAGAGATCCCCTAACCACTGCTCAGCCTGAATCTGCAGGGACACCTGGTGTCCTTAGCCTGCAGCTTGTCCTCCTCTGCCACCCTCCTTGTTCTCATTTCTTCCTGTCATTCTGTCCAAATGTGTGAGAATGGTTATGCATACAGACCTACACACACTCATCCCCAGACACCTTAGGATTCTCACTCAGAGTTGTCACTGGGGCTTCTGAAATCTCTCTGCAAGGCAGAGGTACAACTTAAACCTAGGGTCTCCAAAATCTTGTTGCCTCAAATACTGCCTCATGTTAATGTTCATCTGGAAATGTCATAGCTCTATGCCAACATTATTTAGTTTAAAAAGTAATGGCAACAATAGCAGAAATTCCTGAAACATTAATGGAGCACCTACCTGCTACCTGCTTTCATACGTGGTCTCTCATTTCATCCTTACCACAGTCCTCCCAGCTGGGCATTATCAAGCCTTTCTTCAGAAAACGTGAGTGCCGGGCCGGCCCGGTGGCGCACTGCTACAGTGAGCCGCTTGGGAGCATGGCGGCACTCCCGCCGAGGGTTCGGATCCCACATACAGACCAGTTCCCGCTCACACCGAGGGTTGCGATCCCGTTGCCGGTCCCGGTCCGGTACGGGTGTGACACTGAGGGTTGCGATCCGTTGCCGGACACGAAAAAAGACAAAAAAAAAAAGAAAAGAAAACGTGAGTGCCAGTGAATGGTCTGCCCAGGGTAATGCAGACACCAAGTGGCCAAGCTCAGATTTGAACTCAGCCCTAGAATCTGACTCCAAATCCAGTGCTTGTTCAGCTATTCCTGTTACATAAAGAGGTACATTACTCCCCTAAGACCACAATTATAAAATGTGGATTTTTTTTCTGTTGGAAGATGGAGTCATAACTTACATGAATAACTTCCTGACATAGAGAGCAGGAGAGGAACTGGAAGAGATCACCTCGTCCATCGCCAGCTTGCTTACTGACTGACACCAAGGCAGGACTGGGCCCTAGCAGAGCCAGGAAGCGTAGCTGGTGCAATCAGCCCCTGAATGATGACCCCTGTCCCCTCAGTGAGCTCCTCTTCCCTGTGCTACCACACTCTGCACTCCTGCCATCCTGAGTGCTGGTCCCTGGAAGACACTCTCACTCCCTGGACCACCTCAAAGCTCCACCTCCAGACCTGCTCTCCACTCTCCTGCCTTTCTTTGAGGCTCACATCAGTGTCTGGGTTTCTGTGAACCTTTGATGATTTCCCCAGGGAAAAATCTTCCATCAAGCTCTATGCTTCCATAGCAATTTGCACCCGAAACATGGCATCCATCACATGGTATTAAAATGAACTATTTTGGGCTGGTCCATGGCTCACTTGGGAGAGTGTGGTGCTGATGACACCAAGGCCACTGGTTCGGATCCCTATATAGGGATGGCCGGTTAGCTCACTGGGGTGAGCATGGTGCTGACAACACTAAGTCAAGGGTTAAGATCCCCTTACCAGTCTTCTTTTTTAAAAAAATAAAGATAAAATGAACTATTTTTGTTTCTTCTTTTTCTAGTTAGACTGTAAGGTCTCTTCTGGCACAGAATGAGAGTTGTTTGTCTTTCTAAGGAACTAACACAGGTCCTCAATAATGGTTAAACTGAATGGAATTTTATTTGAATTGAATTAAACTGGCTCACTGCCACAAAAATCAGGCATGAATATGTTCCATGGTATGTCATGAAGAATATTGGATAATATCTCTGTAATATCAAGAGGCCAAGGAACAAATATTCCCATGAGTCTAGTTCAGGTTCGAAATCCATGTGATTCAATGTGTGTACTTTGTGCAAGACAGCCACAGCTGGGTGCACATGATTTATAATTTTGCGATATAAAAATGTGATAGAATGAGGCAATTTTGAAATTATGACTAAAATATTGTGTCAGTGAGATGTTAAAAACACAGACACCATGTGTTGTTGACAGAGTTAACTCAGATTAGAACTATAAATTTAACCATAAGTTTGAGACAGCCTTTTAAATGTCTAGGAATAGACTACTCAAAGATCCTCTCCAGGAACCTATTGTAGAAGTTTTACCATCCTCAGTGATCAGCCAATAATCACACACTCCTTGGTGCTTTACATACATCATCTCATACCATCCTCCCCACAACCTTACAGACACTATTGACCTTTCTACATCTCAGATGGGGAAACTGAGGCAGCTCGAGTTAAGTAACCTATTCAAGACCTCATAGGTGGTAAGTGGGTGGAGCTGGGATCTAAACCCAGGTAGAGTGGCTCCAGAGCCCGTACTCTGTATACCACCACGCAGTGTATACTAAGTACACCTGTCTGCCTCAAGCAAACACAACCTTAGATCTGGTGTAATCTAAATTATTACATATTTAGCTCTTGATTACCAGTCATGTCCTCTGTGGGAAAGAGAAAAAGATATTTAGCACTCCCCTTATAATCTCATTATGAGTACTTGAAGATAGATTTTAAGCTGTTTCTGAGTTTTCCTTCCATAGTTTAAATTTTTCCAATTAGTTTATAATTTCTCCAAGAGATCCCACTCTCCCATCTCTTAAGCCCCCCACCCCCATTTTTCAGGACACACTTTATTTTTTTGGATAGACCTCCCCAATTATAAAGCTCAAACCTGGATTAGAGTGTTCTTCAGTTCAGGACTGCCCAGCACGTATGTGGGGAAAGGATTCTGGAGTTTTGCTTACCTTTTCCTCATTTACATTCCAGTATTATGTTCTCTTGTGTTCCTAGTACTACTCTAATGCTGATTAACTTGTGACAAATTGCTAACTTTGAAAACTCCAGGGTTTTTTCTTTGTTGTTGTTAACCGTAGCCCATATAAGCCATTTCCCAGTTTGTATTTGTGGTATGGATCATTTTTAAAAAAAATTTGTCAAGGCCAGCCAATCTGAAAGGATCATATTGAGTTTTTTAGGTCTCTCTGTCTGGGATGTCAGCAACTCCACCAAACACAAGATATTTGCTCTCAACTCTATCATATGGGTCACTGAAGAAAATATTTATATAAACCTTTTTTTCCTGTAACTATACTTTTCTGGCTCCCAGATAGCAACTCCCTCCCTCCCAAGTGGTGAGATGAGTTCACGTTTTAATTCTTTCCAAGAACTGCAGTTGATTATCTAAGTTTTATGCTGTCTTATGAAGAAACAATCAAGATTTATTTCCAAATCTGAAGAAATACTGATGTTTGGCCACTACTCAGTTCCTGGAGGACAACCAAAGTTGAATTTATTCTAAATACAGTAGGGACAGCAGTGCTGTTTGGAAACAAAAGCCTGGCCTGGGTATCTGGAACCTCCCGAGAGGGCTCTGCCTCTCATCCTGCTTCTAGACTGACAATCCTTTTAGTTATTACTAAGCAGAGAAAAATCACAATGTGGTAGCAAGCCAGGGCAGCTATAAACTGAAGTACTAAAAGTCTTTAAACACAGATTTTTATATTGTTCATTTTATATCTTGTCTCCCAGAAAAGTCAAGACAGGACTTTTTTAGAAGAGGAAGTTCTGGGGCTTTTTGTTTGCCTTCATACTTGTATGTGGGGTGAACCGATGTACTCCTTATACCAATAAATCCCAGATCCAGCTGATGGTCAGAACCACCTGGGGGGCTTTGGAAAATGCATATGGTCAACCCCTTCCTGAATCTCCATCACGGTGGTGGTGTTGAGAGGTGGGGGCAAGCATCTCTTTTTTAAAACCTCCTCAAATTGGTTAAATCAATTATGGTTAAATCCATGTAATGGAACACCAAGCAGCCATTTAAAAGTGAAGTAAATCTAAATGTGCTGACATGGAAAGATCTCACATTAACTATACAGAATGTGTAGTACGTCTCCGTTTGACACGAATTTGTCATGAGTATATACTTATATACTTATATACACACACACACACACACAAACGTACTGTATCCATTTAGCTGCTTCACCACTAGTTCATGACAGGTACCAGTCAAGTAGAAAGAACGCTTTGTAGTACCAGGGTACCTGTGCCTGGAATAACCCCTTTAGATGACATTATAGGGGAGAGGGTCGCAGGGGAGGGACCAGGGCAACTGGGTTTCAGGGGGCTGGAGACAGTTTGTATTTACCAACTGATGTGAAAGTATTTCAACATATTCACAAAGAGGTGAGATTTAGTCCTGCATTTACACACAGAAAACAATTCTGGAAGAATGGCCAAGAACCTGAAACTAACAGCCCACCCATCAACACTGGCCGATTTATGCGGAAAGAGAATTTACTGGGAAGATATTGGGCATGGTTACCAGGAAGCTTGGAAAAAAGACAAGAATAAAGGGAGAGTGGACAACTCGTCAAAACCACCCCACTAAACCAGTCCCCTGCTGAAATCATTCCTCGTCACTGGATGCCACTGCTGGCACCACTGCCACTTGCAGACTTTGGAATAGCACTTAGCGAATTGTCTTGTGACTGTTTAGACATGCATCTGCCTCTCCCACTGGACTGTGAGTCCATTGAGCATAGGCATGGCATTTTATTAATCTCTAGGTTTCCAGTCTCCACCCCAGTCCTTAGCACAGAGTGAGCAGAATGCTGAATGAAATACATGAATAAATAGAATTGGATTGCTAGATGTTACATTAATGTAGGCAGAGAGCGTGAGAGCTATGTTTAGCTGTACATGTCACTTCTGAACCTCAAAAACGAAAAGGTAGACATGCTTCCTCATTCTCCATTCCTCCGTTGATGGTTTGTCAGATGTGGCTGCAACCAAACATGTGGCTTGGGTTTCATGGTGGATTAGTTCTGCCTCTTTCTGTGAATTGAGCGTTCTTTTTAGCAGAGATTTTTTTTTATAAAACTGTGGTTCCAGGAAGTGATTATCTTAACATCAAATGTTAGATCCAGATGAAGCAGAACTAAGGGTTGACTGATTTATCTCTATTGAGATTTTTGTTTTAACTTCCTATACGTGTCAAAGAGTGTCCAATAACATCTCTGTTCCTTTCCTTTTTTTTTTTTTTTTTTTTTTTACATTTACCAGTTTATTGTAAAGGATATTACAAAGGACACAGATGAAGAGATGCAGAGGGTGAGGTATGGGGGAAGGGGGCACGGAGCCTCCACACCCTGCCTGGGTGTGCTGCCCTCCAGGAACCTCCACATGCTCAGCTACCCAGAAACTGTCCAAATCCAGTTCTCTTGGGTTTTTATGGAGGCTTCATTACATAGGTGTGATTGGTTAAATCACTGGCCACTGGTGATCCACTTAACTTTTGGTCCCTCTCCCCTCTCCAGAGTTTGGGAGGTGGGACTGAAAGTCCCACCTTGGTTTTTCCTGTGACCTGTGACCAGCCCCATCCTGAAGCTGCCTAGAGGCTGCCAGCCATCATTGGCATACAAAAAGACTCTAACCATTGTAGAGATTGCAAGGATTTTAGGAATTGTATGTCAGGAGAGGGGGATGAAGACAAAATATATATTTTCACAATATCGCAGTCCACTCCTTGGTCTCTGAATACAGAAGATGTATCATTAAATCAAAATGATATACAACTACAAAAGACATTAGCACATTACTAGAATCCCATTCAGTCATTAATAATTAATCCAGTCCATCATTATATCATATGAATATGTCTCCCAGGGCAAGGCCAGTCAGGTGTGTGGGCTTTCCTTTGATCTTGTCGGTTCCAAAAGCAGGAGTGGTCTCAGCAAAGATAACTTCCCCCTTTCAGGCATCTGGTATAATTGAGCTAAGAGACAAGGTCACCTCTTGCTCCAAGCCTCTTTCAGGGTGTTAATGTAGTATTAGGTTTCCCTTATTACTTAACCCATTTATTCATTCCTTCACCCTCAGCTATTATTCTTCATTTACACCTAAACTTGTCTACTTTTGGAAAGGACATTAGGTATGGCCACTGTACTTATCTAGATTGCAGGCAGCAATACTAGTCTAGCAAGTGTCTGTGCCTTTCCTAAGCAAGCAACTTGAAATCAAATGGTTCATTGACCAGGATTCTGGAGAGAAAAAGCAAAAATAAACTATAGAATTGCAGTGGTTTTTATAATAAGCCAGGAATCAGAAGTGTATTGGTCCATTTCTGCTGCTTATAACAGAATATCTGAAACTGGATAATTTATAAAGAAACAATTTATTTATACAGTTTGGAGGCTGGGAAGTCCACATTCCAGTGGCACATTTGGTGAGGGCCTTCTTGGTGGTGGCTCTACAGCATCACAGGGTATTACATGGCAAGAACAGGCTGAGCAAGAGAGAGCTAACCTGCTCACTCACTCTCCTTATAAAGCCATCACAACCATACCCAAGATCATCCATTAAACTATCAAAAGACGAATCCATTCACAAGGGTACAGTCCTCACAATCTAATCACCTATTAAGGGCCCTACCTTTCAATTACCATAATAGGATTTCCCACCTTCTCAATGCTGTTACAATGGAGATTGAGTTTCCAATACATGAGCTTTTCGGGGACACGTTTAACTCATAGCCAGGAGCATGTATCAGAATTCTGGCTCCACTGGACCTAAAAGCAAACTATGTAACTTCCAGATTTCATCTGCTTTTCCCAGGTCACAAAAGGAATTAAAAATTGGGAAGCTCTGAAAATGAAGGATAATAGCATGCTAATTAATAATAGTCATGATATAAACAAAGCAGAAGGTCTTTATTTTTGAGTATATACTATCCACCTAATACAATTCACTATAAAAGGCATAAGCTCAGAGAAATGAAAACTTACGTTCACACAAAAACCTGTACATGAATGTGTGTAGAAGCTTTATTTGTAATAGTCCAAGATTGGAAAGAATCCAGATGTCCTTCAAAGGATGAATTAAACAAACCATGGTACATCACATCATGGAATACTAGTCAACAATAAATGGTATCAAACTATTGTATATGCAGCAACCTGGATGAATTTCCAGAAAATTATGCTGAGTAAAAATGTCAATCCCAAGAAGTTACTTGCTATATGATTCCATGTATACAACATTCTTGAAATAAAATGTGAAGTGTGTGTGGCTATCCAAGGGCAACATTAGGGATTCTTGTGGCAATGGAATGTTCTGAATCTTGACTGGATCACTATCAATATCCACTGTGAAACTGCACTATAATTTTGAAAAATGTGACTACTGGGAGAAACTGGATAAAGGGTTCACGGGATCTTTCTGTATTGTTTCTTAAAACTGCAATTATCTCAAAATAAAAAAGTTTGCTTAAAAGAAGAAACAAAATAAAAGGTATAAGCAACACAAACCTGTAAAAATGGAAAGTAAAGATCTGAGTGACCAAAACTCTAAGCTGTTGTGATTAAGTATTAAATTTATTTCTCAGTTTCTTTGCTGCAAAAGACAAAGAGGAAAACTTGGTAGCTTACATATTGTTGATCTCTTCTGAAAGTAATCACAGTAAATTTTTAGGAGAGACAATCTTTCCCCTGGCAGTCAATTCTGAAAGAGCAATGAACTTAGTCTTTAAATACAACCCACAGGGCACAAAACGAGGTCTACAGAGGCTTAAGCAGGCTCAGATCTCAGTTGCTGTTCATTTCAATGCTTCATGATCCATGACTTGGTTATAGGATCCTAGAAGAAAAAAGATACAACTTTCAGTATGGTTCTTACACATAGTAGAATAGATGATCACCCAGAAACTGTACTTCAGGGAAATCAAAAAGGCATTTCACAGTCCAGCTATGTCTTTCCTATGTAGTGTCTGAAATTCCCACCATTGGGAATGTACTTCTTTAGGTTAAGAATTTTTGCTATCTATAATTCTTTTAAAGAAAATTCAGGGACCGGGCATTGCTGAAGTGATGCACGAAGAAGCGTCCTCTGGACACCTAAGAGCCCCAGGAAAACTTGGAAAAAGAGGGTCACACCTTCTGGTTTCCCATTCAGGGCAGCCCCTGACCTGCACTTCCCATCCGACCCTCTTGCCTCCTCAAGGTCTCAGCTCCTACAAGCATCCCCCCAGCCCCCCTCTCCCTTCGTCACTTTCCCCCTCCACTGGCTCACGTGTATCAGCCTACAGATGTGTTCTAGTATCTCCTATCTCTGGAAAGCGAAAAACCAAAAAAGCACAACAAAAACCCCATCTCCTTGACCCCACATCACCCCCAGCAACTGTGCCATTTCTTTCCTTCCCTTCACAGCAAGTCTTGCCTTGTCCGTAGTCTTGGTCTCCACTTTCTCACCAGCCCTTTCTCTACTTGATCCATTTCAAGAGGGCTCGTCTGGCTAGGCTAAGGCCTGGAATCCTGCTCACAGCACCAATTGTCTAGCTCTTAATCCTATTTGTGAGGCCAATTGTAAAGCTAGGCGACCACAACCATGCCAGTTGTGGTGCTCCGGCTAGGCGACCATGCCAGTCGTCGGGCTCTTTTACCTGCTGGTAATCCTGCACCAACTGGGCTGACTGTCAAGTTAAGGCTGGGTCCCCAGACCCCTTACATGCAGGTCTATGAGCTAGGTAACCAGCCAAAACGGTCCTTGAAAGCTGCAGGTTGGAAAGCATGGCCTGATGGCGGCTGCCCCAGGCAGTAAAACCAGCCAAGGTGGCAGCGTGAGCAGGTGCACTAACTCCACCCCCCCCACAATGTTTACTGAACCACCCCCAACCAGCCCTGAGGCAAGGGGAGCCTGATTAAATTATTCTGTTTTCCCAACAGGGCTCCTCACCTCCGAGCCTGCACAGGTGACCTTCATGTTCCCCTGTCTGATGGTCACTTCTCTGTTCTCATCTTACAGGTTCTCTCTGAGGCATTTCTACCCAGCTGTCCGCTCTCTACTTCCTGACACACTTTTTTCTGGCAGGACACCTCACACTCTTGGATTTCCTCTGACTTCTCTGGCCGTCAGCACATTCTGAAGTTGGTTTGCGTTGCTGGGGCACATAAGGGATTTGCTGCATATTGCTTGCTCCTCCTCTGCCCCTTCTAACATGTAAGGAGTCCTACGGCTCGGTCTTTTGTCTTCTCCTGCATTCTCTCCCTAAGTAATCTTATCCACTTCCATGGCCAGTTGCTTCCAAATCTACATTTCCAGGTCAAATCTCTCCTCAGAACTCCAAACCTATACAAAGGCCAACCCATCTCTATTAGATGACTAATTGGCTTCTCAACTTACCAGTCCAAAACAGAAATTTGCCTAAAACCCTTCATCTGCTTTCCAACTGTGGGGAAAATAGAATGATTTAGTCAGGCTCCCTCCGCTCAGGTCTGGCTGGGGGGTCGAGCAGCACATTTCTGGTAAACAAGTTGTGTGGGTGGAGTTAGTGTGCGTGTGCACCCATGTATCTTCCTAGTTATTGCTTTTGTGTGTTCTGCAGTTTGTGAAGCAGCAGTGGCAGGCAGATCTGGCCTCTAACAATAGAGCATGTTTACTCTGCAGGCAGCTGCTCAATTTCAGTTTCTCATTGGACTTTGCCAGTAGCAGTTGAGTTTCTGAGTTTCTCTGTGGACTGCTTGGCTCATAGTGTTGTGTGTGCTGAATAAAGACTATTCTTTCTTCAATCAAGGCTCCAAGGACCTTTTTGTCCAGTTACCTAGCTCATAGACCTGTGTGTGAAGGGTTTGTCAGTGGACAAGAGGGATCTGTGAGCACCAGAGACCCAGCCCTAGCTCTACACCAATCCAATGAGTGTAAAATCCCAACAACAACAAAGCACAAATCCTCTTGTTCCTACTGACTCCCTCTCATTCATCCAGATGGGCATGGACTATGGCTGCCTTGTCATGGGGAGTATTCTCAGGGCTCAGTGCAGTACATTGATTCTTGTTTGTGAATCAATAAACTAAAGATTTAGTAAGACAAACTTACAATTCTAGATTGGTAACAACACCTCTGTCCCTCAAGATCCCAAATTGAAAAGCCAACATCTATAACCACCACTCTTCCTGGTTTGCTGTGAGAAGTAATGGAAAAAAACATTGTCTAGTTCTAAAAATCCACACAATGGTTCTTTACTGGGTACCTGTTACCGTGTGAGTCCTGGAATGACATTTTATTCTTTGTGTGCAATGTCACCAGACTTTTGAGTCCTCAAACAAATGCTCAATTTGTGCCTTCAGCTCTGCGTTAGCCTGTGGTTATCAGTGCATATAAATGGAGGTGTGTGGAGGAAAAGGGTGAGTGTGGGGAAGGAGATAATTATTCCCAGGTTAAGCAACAGTACTGGATAGGAACAGCACAATTTCACAGAGGCAGCAGCTCAGAAAAGCCACAGGAAAGAAGACACTCCCCTGAAGAAGAAAGTAGGCTGAAAATCCACTGCCAGATCCACCTGAAGCCTTATTGCCCAGCTGCAGGCACAGTCTGAAATTGATCTGAGTGGTCTGAACACCTGAGGGCTTTACTGCATTTTGTTATTTTCTTTTTCATAAGAGTATATTTGGTTTTGTTTTAACATTTGCAAACTGCTTTGGTCTGTGTTTGCTGCAAAGTGAAAAAACAGGGGAGGAGGGTGCAATGCTCGCCAGTCCACCAGCAGTCACACCCAGGTAGTTTATGGAGACTTGATCTTGCTCATTTTTTCTCATCCTCCTTTCCATTATCTGCTTTTTTTTCCCTTTTTCCATCTGTAAATATTTGTGCCTCTACAAAAGGTGGGGGGGAAGGCTTAGAAAACCACAATAACATCATTATGCCTAACACATTTGCCAATAATTTCTTAACATCAAACATCCCCTTACTGTGAAATTTCCCTGATTATATTTTATACATTCACACACATAAAATTGGTTTGCTCAAATCAAGATCCAACAAGGTCCACGCATTGCGTTTGACTGATATGTCTCTTAAATCTTTTTTTTTTTTTTTTTGAGTTTTGAGAGCATTGTTTTCACAAGTGCCTTTTTTTTATTCAAAATATTTTTACAAGGGCCGGCCCGTGGCTCACTCGGGAGAGTGCGGTGCTGATAACACCAAGGCCACGGGTTCGTATCCTATATAGGGATGGCTGGTTAGCTCACTGGCTGAGTGTGGTGCTGACAACACCAAGCCAAGGGTTGAGATCCCCTTACCAGTCATCTTAAAAAAAAAAAAATTTTTTTTTACATTTAATTGTACATATTTGTGGGTTACAGCATATTCTTTTTTTGGGGGGGGGACCGATAAGGGGATCGCAGCCCTTGGCTTGGTGTCGTCCGCACCGCGCTCAGCCAGTGAGTGCACAGGCCATCCCTATATAGCTGCGCTCCCAAGCACTGCACTCTCCCGAGAGCGCCACGGGGTCGGCCCCAGCATGTTGTTTCAATACATGCATGTACTGCACAGTGATTCACGTAGAGTAGATAGCATGGTTTTGTACCCCTTAGTTAGTTTTGGAGTCTATTTTATTTTTTCTCTTTTGGCGGCTGGCTGGTATAGGGATCCAAGCCATTGACCATGGGGTAACAACACCATATTCTAACCAACTGAGCTAACCTTAAATCTCTTTTCTAACTGAAAGGTTCCCATTCCTCCCTTTTTCCACTTTGTTATTTGTTCAAGAAACTGGGTAATTTTTTTCTGTAGCTTTCTTCCGATTTTGAATTTTTCTGATTGTATCCCTATGATATTATTTAATATTGTTCCTCTTCCCCTGAATTTCCTCTAGATTGGATGTTACATTTAGAGGCTCAATCTGATAGAAGTTTTATTTTTTGGCAGGAATACTTCAGAGGTGGTGTTTTATGCTGCCATCTGGGGGCACATGATGCCCAGGTGTCTCTGGTGATTTCAGCTGCCACTGGTAAGCATTGCTGTTGGGAAAATAGAATAGTTTGGTCAGGGCCCTCACCTCAGGTCCAGCTGGGTGTGGTTCAGCATTCTTTGTAAGCAAATTGTGTGTGTGTGTGTGTGTGTGGAGTTAGTGAGCATGCACGCAAATGTGTCTTTAGTTTTGTTGCTATTCTTGTGTTATTGAGAGAGAAAGAAAGAGAGAGAGAGTTTGGTGAAGCAGGTGGGCGGATGTCGGCCTCGGGCATCCACCCGGGCGTCCACCCTGGTGCAGCCATGCTTTCCAATCTATGGTTCCAGGGACTTTTTGGCCAGTTACCTAGCTCATAGACCTGCGTGAAGGGGTCTGGTGACCCAGCTTGGCGTGTGTGGGGTCTGGGGACCTAGCCTGGCATGTGGAGGGTTTGTGACCCAGTCTGTGAATGGACTTTAGGTGTCTGGGAGCTTCAGATCCAGCCCTAGCTTTACAATCAACCCAGTTGGTGTAGGATTACCAGCAGGTAAAAGAGCCTGACAACTGGCACGGTTGAGTAGCTTTACAATTGGTGTCACGAACAGGATTAAGAGCTAGACAATTGGTGATGTCAACAGGGTTGCACACATCAGCCTTGGCAGTAAACTACAATTGCCTAGAGCCATTATTCCATTAAAGTTTTGCAAAATGGTAATATTCTAGCTCTATCATTCCTTTTTCATTTATTACCTGGAATATATCTGTATTAGTCCTTTTTTTGTGTTGCTATAATAGACTACCTGAGACTGGGTAATTTATAAAGAACAGAGGTTTATTGGCTTACAATTCTGGGACAGCTGAATCTGGTGCAGGCCTCAGGCTGCTTCTACTCATGGCAGAAAGTGGCAAGCAGCCGGTGGGCATAAGCAGGTCACATGGCGAGAGGAAGCAAGAGAGAGAGAGGAGGTGCCAGGGTGTTTTTAAACAACCAGCTCTCACAGGAACTAATAAAGTGAGAACTCACTCACTATCCCCACCCTCCAGGGAGAGCATTAATCCATTCATGAGGGATCCGCCCCCATGACTCAAACAGCTCCCAACACTGCCATATTGGGGATCAGATTTCCACGTGAGGTTTGGGGGGACAGCACATCCAAACTCCGTCAATATCTATAAAGAGAATTTTCCCTCATCAACTATTTGAGTTGCCCTGAGGTACACCTTGAAAGAGAAATCATCGCCTGCCATTTTGAGTGTTGAGGGAAAAGGGAAAAGAAGCAAAACTCAGATGAACCAGCTTTGCTAACTGGTAAGAGTGTTCCTCAAAGCATTGGTGCAGGAGTGATGGAGTGACCAATGGAAACGAGATGTGAGATCCTCCTGTCTGGTGTCCTCATTACTTCTGCATGGATGATTATGAGTTGGCCCTTAGTCTCCACCACACAATTTAGTCTTACCTGCATGCACTCCCGTTCTATTACTGAGCTTTGTCCTGACTCCCCAGTTCAGCTCTGAGGGCAAAAAACCCACCTTATACTTCTTGAGTCCTCATAGACCTAGCAAGGCACTGAGCACTGAGTAGGCTGTCAACAAATGACAGTGTGTAAATTCAAAGTGATAATTTATTTTATCATTATCATAATCATCCTCAAAAGCACTTTTGAAATGTCTGTGTGGTCACAGAGCTGGATGGAATGGCTTAGTTCCACCCCTCAATAAGTCTTAAATCAATAATGGGCAGTACCATCACAGATCAACGTTGAAAGGGTGCACAGACCCGAGCTGATAAGACGACAGGACCCGAGCTGACAGTTCGCCAGAGAAGTTCCACTTTATTCAAGGACTGCACTTATATTTATAGGGAGCTGCGTTCTGGGTTTGGATAGGGGGTGGATGGGCGGTAGCTGATTGGACGGGGCTGGGCAGGAAGTGAGCCTTGACCTGTGACTGGTTGAGGTTTTGGCACCAGCGGGCTTGTTTACTGCAGAGAAGAACCCGGAAGGGAGCCATATTGCCAGGGAGTGCCTTCCCTCTGCCCCCTCCGCTTGAGTGCCCACGGTGTCCTTACAGACATGAAGCAGCCAGATATTGAACCAGCCCTAAATGAATACACAAAATACACAAGTATCTTCCAGAGGTAATATATTACTGCCAAATTGCCTTCCAGAAGGCTCGCACCAGAGCATACTCCTGCCCCACACAATCAGTGTATGAGCATGCCTACTTCCCCACCTACTTACCAACACTGGGCATGATCATTTCTTTTTCTTTTTTTTTTTTTTAAAAGATGACCGGTAAGTGGATCTTAACCCTTGACTTGGTGTTGTCAGCACCACGCTCAGCCAGTGAGCAAACCGGCCATCCCTATATGGGATCCGAACCCGTGGCCTTGGTGTTATCAGCACCACGCTCTTCCGAGTGAGCCACAGGCCGGCCCCATGATCATTTCTTTGAATCTTTGCCAATTCTGTAGGTGAAAATGGAATCACATGTTCTAATTTATACTTCCAATTAGTAGTGAGAATAAATACCTCATAATATTGGCCGTTTGTGTTTCTCCTTTTGTGCTAATTACCTATCCATCCTTTTGCTCATAGGCATTGTGTTCCCTGTGTACTGCTGGATGGGGGCGGGTGCTAAATGCCACCACTATACAAACAATCAGGAACACTTTTTAAAATATATATCTGTTATAAAAAAAAAAGGAAATACATGTATGCAAAAAATGTTTAAAGAAAAATTATTCATAATCTTACTTCTCAGAGAGAACCATTGTTAATAATCTCATTATTTCCTTCAAGATTTTCTATAATCTGGGGCCGGCCCGGTGGTGCACTGCTATAGTGCTCCTCTTGGGAAGCGTGGTGGCGCTCCCGCCTAGGGTTCGGATCCCACATACAGACCGGTTCCCGCTCACTGGCTGAGCGAGGCGCGGGAGCAACACCGAGGGTTGCGATCCCGTTGCCGGTCCTAGTCTGGTATGGGGGCGACACTGAGGGTTGCGATCCATTGCCGGACACGGAAAAAGACAAAAAGGAAAAAAAAAAAAAAAAAGATTTTCTATAATATGTTTTTTACACACATGGGATCTTACTAGATTCAGTTTTTTTGTAACCTGTTTTCTTCTTGGGAACCTTTGCGATCTCTGCAAAGAATGACAAATAAATAAGAAAAAGATAAATATAGAGTTTGTGAATAGAAAAATAAGCAAAAGATATATAAGAATAGGTTATTTCCAAAAGGAGAAGCACAAATGACCACTATAAATAGGTATTTCATCCTTAATGTTCATTGGGAATATAAATTAGAACAAACATATGATTTTAGTTTTCATTATTACAGAATTGGCAAAGATTCAAAGAAATGCTAATGCACAGGGTTTGCAAGTGGTGAGGAAGTGAACATTCTCATCTCATGGATGAAGGTAATGTGCTTTGGGGCTAGCTATCCTTCTGGGAAGAAATTTAGCCCTAATAAGGTCTTAAGAATAAGTGTGCCCTTGGAAACACCAATATCACTTTCAGCAGTTTATCTGAAGGAAATGACCAGTAATTTGAGTGACAATGTGTAAGTAAAAGAAAGTGGGGATTGGGCAGGAACAGTGTGTTATATTCATACCATAGAACACTGCATGGCAATTAAAATCATGTTGTAGAAGAGTATTGTTTGACGTGGGAGAATGTTCATGATGTATTACCATGTGAAGGAGGGAGGGTGCTGAAAAGGGGACACGGCATGACCCCTTTTTGTCTGCACATATATGCACACAAATGACTGAAAAGAAATTCACCAAAACTTTAACCATAGCAAATTATTCTGGGTAATGAGATTATGAGTGTTAATTTTTTTTTTTTGTGCTTTTCTAAGGTTTTTGTGTTTGTTTTTCTAAGGTTTTTAACAACTTAACAAGTACTACTTGTGTAAAGTAGAGGAGACGATGTCATTAAAAAATTGTTTCTAAGAGAATTATGAGTTGATTTGAGGCAACTCCAATGGACATAAGAATTTGATTCTAAATAGCTCTAACATTCTGATGCTGGCAGTGACCACCACTGGAGAGGTGGCTGGAGAGGTGACCACCACCCAAAGGTCCTACGTTTTATTGTGCCAGGTTTCAGTGTGGCTTGACCTCTCAGGGTGAGGGCTGAGGCCCTCAGCCCCGGGGCATTTTCCTTTTGCTCTGCTTAGTCCTCTGTCTGAATTAGAGGTAGGAGAAGTAAAGGAAATGAGAAGAAATCATTCTGCACAAGGAGGAGGAGGGAGACTAAGGTGCAAAGGAGGTGGTCCCACACACCAACCCCCTTGGCATGTGTTTAAGGCATCTACCTCAGGCAAAACCCCACAGAGAGAGCCACTAATATGTGCCCAAAGACACAGAGCAACTTTATGAACTTGCTGCCAGACAGAAGCAAAGCAGCCTGCAATAAAGCAAGAGGAATATTCACCCCAGGCGCTCAGTGCCCTGAAGATGCTTTGTTTCTGCTGCCTGAAACTTGTTCAGAAGAAGGAGGAAGAATGGTAATGGGGCCTGGAGGAGTTAAATTTACTTTTCTTTCTTGGTATAAATAAAAATGAGTTGGGAGATCAGAATGCCGTATGCCAAGTCCTAAATAGGATGATTTGTACGGTATCTATGATAGAAGTGAAGCCCAAGGGGCCGGCCAGGTGGTGCACTGCTACAGTGTGCCATTTGGGAAGCGCGGTGGCGCTCCTGCCGAGGGTTCGGATCCCACATACAGACCGGCCACTCGCTGGCTGAGTGAGGGGCGGGAGCAACACCGAGGGTTGCGATCCCGTGGCCGGTCCCGGTCCGGTACGGGCACGACACTGAGGGTTGCGATCCGTTGCCGGTCACGAAAAAAGACAAAAAGGAAAAAAAAAAAAAAAAGAAGTGAAGCCCAAAACAGACGTGAAGATGGAAATGACATGGTTAGGCAGGTCGAATCTTAGAAGAGGGTGATGGTTCAAATGTTATAGGACCCTGGAGTAGGGAGCCTTAAAACAAAGACCAAATAGAAACGAGTTCCACAGCCACTGACAAAAGGTTAAGCAGAAAGACCCCATCTTTCCAGTCTAAGGGAGAAGTCCTCACTACCCACCCCACCAGCAAACCCCACAAATCCAGCTCAACTGAACAAGGCCTCATGACCACCCGGTTTTCAGGTCTGAACCCTGTGAGGACCCCATGAAGCGTTCCCTGGGATTCTCCTCTCCGTCTTTGCTATCCAGCCCCACACATCTTCAAGAGCCATCTCTATGCCCATCCGTCCATCCCCAAACTTCACAGGCTCTCTCCTTTAATCCCTATAGCATTGTTTCTCTTTATTTCTTTTGCATGTGAATATCTAGTTGTCTCAGCACCATTTGCTGAAAAGACTATTTATCCCCATTGAACTGTCTTGGCACCCTTGTCAAAAATCAATTGACCATAAATATATGGGTTTATTTCTAGACTTTTGATCTGTTCCATTCATCTAAATGTCTGTTCTTATGCCAGTACCACACAGTCTTGATTTCCAGAGCTTTGTAATAAGCTCTGAAATCAGAAAGTGTCCGTCCTCCAACCTAGATCTCTTTCAAGATTGTTTTGACTATCTGGGTCCCTTATATTTTCATATGAATTTTATGATCAGCTTGCCAATTTCTGCAAAAGAGTGAGCTGGGGTTTTGATAGGGATTGTGTAGAATATGTAGATTGATTGTTTCCTACAAACAGTAGCAGGCTATTGTTTGTCCACACAGAATTCCCAGCACCTAACAGTGCCTAACACAGACTGGGGATATAATAATTGCAGAATGAAAAAAAATTAATTAATAAATGAAGTACACCAAAGCCTCACAGTTCAGAAAAGAGAGAAAGAAAAGCCTAGTAACAATAGTTACAAAAGTCTCACAATTCCCAGGCTTTATTTTTTAAAATTCTAATCATAAAACCAAAGCCAAAACCAAAACAAAACCATGTCAACATATTCTAGATAAATATTTGTTATGACAGAGTACGTTATAACCAAATTCTCTACATAAATGAAAAGCCTAACAAGGGTTAACTGACAGTCCAGGATTTTGATGAAAACTTATCGGTTTTAACAGGAGTTGTAGCAGGAGTTGGCCTGGGTAATATAGGATGAGAGACTGAAGACAGAGTGCACGTGTTCAGCAGAAGCTGCCCCACATCATCAATAGGTTGGAACTGGTGATCTTCGGCTCTTGATATTAAATCTGGGACAGGTGACCAGTTTTTTCTATGAAGCTAAATGCTAAAAGGATTTTGAAGTAGGATAAACTTGCGGCCACAGAAAGGCAAATTCGGTCCAATTGTTTTAGGTGAGTATACTCCATTCCAGAACAGGAATTTTGAAATGATAATATTATGTAACGAGCAGCTCTGTATTCCATCTAGTGAACTGGCTTTATTAGTGATTCCTAACTTTAACTGTCTACCAAATTAACAGCCAACTCTCTCTCTAGCTGGACATTCAGGGCCCATCTGACCTGCCTGGCTGCCCTCCTACTGACCCCAGTGCATACGCTGTGCTCTTATTGCTCCTCAGTCACAGGGCACACTTCCTCATCTCTGTACCTCTGCACATGTTCTTCCTCTAACTGCAAGTCTCCCTTCAGTGCCACCCAATCCCTTCAAAGCCAAAATCAAATAAGAACTCTCCTCATCCCCTCTGGACATGATTACTCACTGCTCTGTCCTCAGGGCACTTTGTGTTTACCTCTCTCGTGGACTTTAACATACTCAATATTGTGTTGTGATTATGTTTGTATTTTATTTATCTTCTCTACCACACAGACCTGGAGGATATGGTCTTTGTCATGATGATCTTTTTTTTCTACATAACTTTTGGGAAAATGGAATAATTTAATCAGGCCTCCTTGCCTTAAGTCCAGTTGGGGGTGGTGCGGCACATTCTTTGTAAATAAGTTGTGTGTGGGTGAAGTTAGTGCATATGCACAGCGCCACCCCTTGGCTGGCGTTGACTGCTTTGGGTATCCGCCCTGTGTGGCCATGCTCTAGAACCTATAGCTCCAAGGATCTTTTTGCTGGTTACCTAGCTCATAAACCTGTGTGTGAGGGGTCTGGTGATCCAGCCTGGCCTGTGAAGGGTTTGTGACCCAGTATGGACAATGGGCTTAGGGGCTCTGTGAGCTTGAGACCTAGCCCTAGCTCAACAGGTGGCGTAGTTGGCAGGATTACGGGCAGGTAAGAGCTTGACAATAACCTAGCATAAGGCTTTGGATGGAGTAGGGCTTAATATATATTTATGTTAAATGAATAAATAAAAAAAAAGAATGAAACATATATGCTAAAATAATCAGATATACTTTATATCCCAATACCAATAGTAATGTATTCATAGAAATAGGTTTAATGTTAAAAACATTTTAATTTGCCTTTTTGATTATGAAATTTTGTTTTCATATGTACCAAAGATGTTCTCCCATAAAGCAAAAATGAACTTAGAGATGAATAAACAGAATGTTTCTTCACTAGTCCACTAGAACACTGGCAAAATATTCTAATACATTACTCTAAATAGTCACATAGAAATCAAGGAAGTAAATAAGTAACAAAGAAAACTGCTAAAAACAGGAAAATAAGCTTTTCAAGAACTTTCTGGGAGTCTTTAATAGTCTACTGTTGAACTTTTAACAAAATAATTTGAACAATTCTAAAAGCTTGATAATAACAACAAATATTAGCTCTCTATAAAGTGGTTAAGTCAAAGTAGTTTATTTCAAATACAGGGACTTCATTATAGAAATGGAATATACCAGATTATTTAGGGAATGTTGTTTGAGAAGAGAGTGTTCTCATGACTAAGTCCAGTGTGTCCTGAATCATCATGTTGTTTCTTTCTATCAGGGAAGGACGTCTCCCAGGTGTTTTCATGTTTTCTTCTGGTTCAAGGGGGAGAAGGGTATGGGGATTGAATAGACATCGAGGCTCCCCCAAGATGCCAACTCTGCGAAAAGAATTATTGGTATAGCTGAAGCAGTGAGGCCAAAGATTGAGGTGCACAGTTGTGGTTGTGTGTGTGCATGTGTGTGAGTATATTAAAGATAAGACTGAAACACACAAACACACACACACAATTTTTTTAAAGCTTTCCCTGTTTCCATGAACCACCATTGTGGTCTTACATATGGGCTAAAAACTCAATCCACAGTAAGATTTTGTACTGGCCTTTCCCACATTTCCCAAAGACAATTCTTAAAATAGGAAACACTTCAGCCTTAAAAAGTTTGTTGCTCATTCCTCCAAACTAGAATGGTTTGGAGTCTAGCATAACTTTCTTGCAATTTTTTCTAGTCTTGAAGGGTGTACCTTGAGATGCTCTGGAAAGGAATCATGGAGAGAGCAGGTGGAGGTAGGAAGAAGGGGAGCTTTCCTCTTGGCTCAACTTTCTAGCAGAGGCATGGTGCCTGGGCCCATACATCTCCGGACCTGACCCAGGAAGTGACACTCATGGCTCTCTTGCCTCCCTCCCTGGGCCACTTACACTGGCATGGGCACAGAGTCCAGACTTTCCATGTGCTTTTGCACCTGGGCTGGAAGTTTGAAGCCTGCTTGATGATACTTTTTCTCAGTGATGTTCTGAGCTTTTTCTCTGAGAGATGGCAGCAGAGTAGATATGACTGGAGAGCGCATGTTAATGGCTTTTTTAATCGCTGGGCGTTTTGCCATCATTCTCCTGTGGGGGGGGGAAAGGTGACATTTAAGCCACACCATCCTGTTTCCTAGAAATGTTCTTGAGCTTAGGAAAGTCCAAAGGTCATACCTGAATTGTACAAAAGTCATGCGTTTCTTTTCCCCCCCTGATTCTTCATCTTCACGCTTCCTTCGAGGAATGTTGAACATATTGGTACGAAAGAGCCTCCCTACTTCTTCCTCAATTTCTGTGAAGTGTTGACGTCGGAAAACAATCCAAGCCACATATGTACAGAAGGTGTAAAAGGACTATAACAGAAAACACACAAGAATCACAATCCCCAGCTATAATATGAAAAACTCCCACCTGCCTATATAACACTGCTAAGTAAACACAAACTCAGATGACCCAGTTTCTCAATGTTCCTAAAAAGCTGTGCAAAATTGTACATGTACTCACCTTTGCAGGAGGAAAATCAGACCACAGATTTAAGGTGTAGCATATAGCTTGTTAGCATCCTTTTGAGAAAAGATATTCACTAAAATTAAGTGCCTGACATATGGCTATTGGTTATTGCTATACATCATGTTTCATTTCAAAGAGAAAAGCCCAAAACATAAGTGACTCACCTCAAAAAATTTCCAATCCTTTTGTGTATCTGATATTTTCTCCCTGCAAAATAATAAATTCCAACTATAGGTCAAGAGGGAAGTTCAGTCTTTCAGTGATCTAGTCCATATCTTCCCCAAAAGGTAGGATCATTACCTGTGGCCCCAAGACCCTTTAGCTACATAAATACTATCAAAAGTCATTGATAAGGAGTCTCAATACCTTCTTCTTTAACTTTCTAGGTTACCCAGATCAAAATCTGTAGAGTGTTTGGTCGAAAGTTAATCAATACAAATTCAGAGTAAATGAGCCAGTGAGGCAATGTATTCTTCCCAGTGCTGCTGGTGATGTGAGTGTTGGGGAGGTAAGGAGAGCGGAAAGGTGGTAAAGAGGCAGTGTGATGTGTTAAGGATGTATGGAAGCACCAAACTAGAGGGCAAGTCTAAAATGAAGGGAAAAAAAAGAAATCTTAAACAATGGTTATGATTATTGAGTGCAAAAAGAAATAGAAACAAATTCGACAAAAGTCTATGCCATGCAAGCAATAGACTGAGAAAAGTAGTGTGCTCCTCCTTCTGACTGAGGTAGATAAACTCGAGCCTTATTTCTTTCTTTTTTTTTTTATTCGAGCCTTATTTCTTATAGGCAGGCATTTGCCCAGCAGTCTTTGCAACAAAAGTTCAATGTTAAGGATACTGTATTGGCACCAGGCACCCTTAGTGAAGTTGGCCTCCTCTGCCAACACAGGTCATTCGATTCTGATTCCCAGCCTTAGGAAAGAAGGCAAAGCCTGGGGAGGCCTTGAGAGTTGGCTGAGGGAGCTATGCACCTGCAGTCACTTGACTATTCATAGGGGCCAAGGCCAGACCCAGAGCACTTAAGGTTGATCCTGGTTTTGCTTCTGCTTTTGCTTGGACTTTCCTTGGAGTAGCTGTGACTTCTAGGATGGGCCTGTTACTGGGCTCTCCAGAACCATCCTCAACTCCCAGTCTAGGGAAGATGACCCAAACCCCTAAGGACCTCCAGCATTCTCACAGGGACATTGTGGTCTGTATGGGCTCAAACTATCCCTCCATTTGGGGGATGAGGCTGAAAGAGGTCGTTAAGCTTTTACTGGGGCTGCTCCCTTCCCTCCTGACTTTCTTTATTATATATTCGTTTCCTCACATGCAAGTCTTAAAGAATTACGCAATAGTAATTACCGAAAACATTTACTAAGTACAGACTATGTGCCAGGTACCACCCTAAGCCCTTTACATGTATTATCATATTTAGTCCTCAGAATATCCCTATGATGTAGTCAGCATTATTATTCTACTTTATACTTGAGGAAACTCAAGTTGAGACTGAAGTCCAATGATAAATGTTTAATTAGGGGCAGATCCTATACTAAAACTCAGGCCTGTCAGATATCCACATCTGTCCTCTTAACCAGAATGCGAGGGAAACAAGCTCATTCTTTAGAATAGTTTGCAGATAAAAATATTGAACAATAGAGTACAACAGGAACTTTCAGGGCAAGCCTCAGTGTTTTTTCTGTGCCACCTGAGGCCTCCACCTAACAGGTGGGCTTTTAAGGAATTTCTGCCCTTCCAAGACCTCTGCCAGCTGAAACCAGAGACCATCCAGACCCACCAAGCTGAAGCAGAAAACCAACTAAGCTCTGTTTTTGGAATACCAAGTCAGTTTGCATTCTGGGAGAAGGTTTAGAGCAGAACTCAGGTTAGCACAACCCAAACCAGCACCATCTTAGGAAGGTTTTGAAATGAGAGATTGCCCAGGAAACACACTTTTCCTTCTTTTCTTTCTTCTTTTTTTAGATATTAGAAAAGAAGGTAACATGAACCTCTTCCACCTTTCAAGTTGCCATAAACACTGAAACTTTCTTTCTTAAAGCCCTAAGCAAACTGATGTAGCCTGCACTGCAGAAATTAAGTACAGAATGTTGTGGGTTTCTTCCTTCCGTTCTGATTTAGCTCTGCATAGGTAATGGAAATGAGTCCAGGAAACGGATGCAGAGAATAAGTATTTGGGGACCTCCTAGTTTAAATCTCTGCTAATTCATCTCTTGCTGGTGAATTTTGAGTCACTTTTCTTTCCTTCTTTTTTGAATTATATAATGTTTATATTAAGTAGATAATACTTCAAATAAATTGATTATAAATTTAGAAATTTACTAATTAAAATAACAAAATTGAAGCCCAAAATATCCTCTGCAAATTGAAACAGGGTTTATAACACAGTCTGACAGAAATATAATGCAATGTAATTTTAAATTTTCTAGTAGCCACAGTAATAAGAAACAGGTGAAGTTAATTTTAGTAATAAACTTATTTTATCCAACCCCCCCAAATATCATTTCTATAATCAATAGTTTTAAATTATTGAGATATTTTATGAATTTATTTTTATTTTTTTTTAGTTTTACTTCTCAATATACATTGTAGTTGATTTTCATGCCCCTTTACCCGCTCCTCTCCACCACCCCCCCCACATCATATCTGTTCACTTGACTTAAATAGTTCAAGAAATTTTTGTGGTTATTTTCTTCTCCCCCCCCAAAGATATTTTATGAATTTTAAAACTTTTTTTGTACAGTGGTATTTTACACTTAACAGCATGTTTCAATTTGTACTAGCCACATTTCAAGTACTCAATAGCCACATGTGGCAAGTGGCCCCCAATGCTCGTCAGCAAAGACACTGTACATTCCACATTTCAGGACACAATCCAAAGGAAAGAGGGGAAAGCCAGCCTGGTGGTAAATCCAGAGATTTTTAGTGACCTGTTATGATGCTTTCTTCTGCATTCTGCACACCCCCCCCCCCCCCCACATCATATCTGTTCACTTGACTTAAATAGTTCAAGAAATTTTTGTGGTTATTTTCTTCTCCCCCCCCAAAGATATTTTATGAATTTTAAAACTTTTTTTGTACAGTGGTATTTTACACTTAACAGCATGTTTCAATTTGTACTAGCCACATTTCAAGTACTCAATAGCCACATGTGGCAAGTGGCCCCCAATGCTCGTCAGCAAAGACACTGTACATTCCACATTTCAGGACACAATCCAAAGGAAAGAGGGGAAAGCCAGCCTGGTGGTAAATCCAGAGATTTTTAGTGACCTGTTATGATGCTTTCTTCTGCATTCTGCACACCTGGAGAGTGAGCACCATATGGACACTGCCAAGGTTTATGGTTTGCACCCTCCAGAGTGGTGGCCTGAGCTACACCTGGGTCTGCTTGAGCCACAGCTAGAGCAACTGAGGAGTGCTACTCCAGGATGTGAAGAACAGACACTTGAGGAGGCACAGGGCAGCAAATACTGAGGTACCACAGGGGCACCTCTCTGAGACCTTACCCTCAGGGTTCTGCTCTGGGCCTGTAATGGAAGGGGCAGCCTCGGAGATCTGTGAAATGCCTTTGGGGTTTTTCTCCCATAGTCTTGATGAATAGCACCTGGCTCCCTTCTATCCATGGTAATCTCTTTAACAAGTGGGTCACTTGGCTACAACCTTGCTTTTTTTCTCCTAGGCTTATCTTCTCACTCATTATATGTCAGGCTGCAAATTATTCAAATCTTTCTGCTCTGCTTCCCTTTTAGTTATAAATTCCATCTTTAAATAATCTCTCTGCTCGTACCTTAACAGCATGCAGTTAAAAGCAGCCACATAGCTCCTTCAATATTTTGCTTAGAAATTTCTTCCACCAGATATCTTAGTTAATTGCTCTTAAATTCTACCTTCCATAAAGCCCTTGGGCATGGACACAATGCAGCAAAGTTCCTTGTGACTTTGTAACAAGGAAGACCTTTACTCCGGTTTCCAATACGTTGTTCCTCATTTTCATCTAAGACCTCATCAGAATGGCCTTTACTGTCCGTATTTCTACTAACATTATGGTCATGAACACTTAAGTAATCCCTTAGAAGATTTAGGCTCTCCCTGCATCTCTCGTCTTCTGAGCCCTCACCAGAATTGCCCTTAACACTCCTTTCACAGTAATCTGGCTTTATTAGCTTATTCCTCCAAATTCTTCCAGTTTCTACCTATTACCCAGTTCCAAAACCACTTCCATATTTTCAGGTATTTGTTATAGCAACAGCCCCACTCCCAGTACCAGTTTTCTGTCTTAGTTTGTTTTGTGTTGCCATATAGCAGAATTCCACAGACTGGGTAATTTATAAAGAAATTTATTTCTCACAGTTCTGGAGGCTGGGAAGTCCAGTTTCAAGGTACCAGCATGTTGAGGGCCTCTTGTTCATCATCCCTTGGTAGATGGCAACAAGCAAGAAAGTGCAGAGAGGGAGAAGCAAGAGGAAGAGGGCCAAACTCACCCTTTTGTCAGAAACTCACTCCCGCAATAACTCACTCACTCCAACTATAACAGCATTAACCATTCATGACCACAAAACTTAAAGATGCTCTGATGTTAGATGTGTTAGCTCAGGTCCTCTGAGAAGCAGACGCCAAGACAGAACAACATGTTTTGCAGCTTTATTGGAGAAAATGACTATTACAGAAAATGAGGAGAGAGCTGGAGAAAGCAAGGAGAGCCATCACACCTCCTTGCAGGTGTGACCCCTATGAGAGAAGAAAGACAGGAAGGACTGGGTAGGAAGAGTCTCAGACTGTAGCACAGCTCTAGGAAAGTTTCGTCTAGGCTAAAGGGGAGTCCTCGAGCCAAAGCCACTTGTCAGAGGAGTTTCATATCTGGTTGGAATGGGCCTGCTGCACTTAGACGTTGGCTGGAGACAGTCCATGGGGAGTATGGTGCAATGGACTGAATGTTTGTATTCACTCACAATTCATATGTTGAAATCCTAACCCACAATGTGATGGTATTAGGAGGTGAGGCCTTCAGGAGTAATTAGGTCATGAAGGTAGAGCCCTTATGTATGGGATTAGTGCTCCTAGAAAAGGGACCCAGGGAGCTCTCTCTAGCCCTCTTTCTGCCATGTGAGGATACAATGAGAAGTTGGCAGTCTGCAACCTGGAAGAGGGCCCTCACCAGAACCTGACCATGCTGGTACCCTGATCTTAAACTTCCAGCCTCCAGAACTGTTAGAAATATATCTCTGTTCTTTACAAGCCAACCAGTATATGGTACTTTGTTATAGCAGCCCAAACTAAGACACGTGGCCTCAATGCAAACCTGGTGGTGGATCCAGAGTGCAGCAGTTCAGGCTATTCCTCAATTAAACTCCCTACAGTAGGAGATCTGAGTGGCACGTTTTCATGGTGCCACACTGGAAGATATAGCCAAACTTGTCCACTCTATAAAAGAACTGAACACAGTAGCAAAAACTTGAAAGAGCAGAACTGATGTAGTAGAATAAAGAATGAATGTTGCTAGGGATGCATTAAGAGGGTATTCCCAAATCATGGTAAATCACACACGTGGTGAATTACATAGATGGTGGACCTGGGAATTGATCAAGTATATCCACCACTGTGGAAACAGGGGCACAAGATAAGAGAAATGCCCAACAATGCCAAGACATCACTAAAAAAATCTGTTGTACTGGTGGGAAATCTTTGGTTTCCTGACTTGATGACTCCTTCACTACTAGCCTATACACTCTTGAAGCCTGTATTTTTCTTGTACCCTAGCACTTTGGCACTATGACTACCACAGAGCAGGCACTCAATGTGTGCAGAATAAATCAAAGCAAAATATAAACTGTATAGTTCTGTGTTTAAAGCAGAAAAACTGGTCAATAAAGTTCAATAGGAATTCCCCAGATTGGGTTAAAATATTAGAAAAATAACAACATCTAATAAACAAGAAATGTTACAGTAGAGAAAAAAATCACAAATAAATATTACTGAAAAGCTAAATACTAGTAAAGAAAAAATGCCTTAGATTCATAGCTCATCTAACATGTTGTAACACATTTCAAATGGATCAAAGATTAGCATTTTTTTTAAATCCTGTTTTTAAAAACTAAGAAAGAAAGATAGTTTAACCCAGGAATGCAAGAACTTTTACACAACTATTGAATAGCATCAGAAACAAGATGGACATGATCAAATAAATAAAAATTTAAATCATTTTTCTAATGTGTAAAAACATTAATATCAAAGAGAGAGAAACACACCAGAAAAAAAAAAAGGCCAATCCTTGCTATGGGATTTTTTAAAAAAAATTTTTTTCCTTGCTATGGGATATTAAAAAATTATACAAATTCCCAGTTTCCACTTGGTAATTGGTTAAAACTAAATGAACAGGTAATAAATTATTTTACACAGAAGAACAACACAGACTCGACAATTCTAAAAGATATTCAAAGTCAAATAAAACATCTTTAAATTTATATACACCATTAAACTATCAAAAATATTAAGGTAATAAAATCTAATACTTTATTGTGGATGGTAATACAAAATGTTTTAAACTTTTTTGGAGAATGATCTGGCAATATTGTTCAGAAACATTATAAAACAGAAAAACTGAAACCACACAAATGTACACAAAAAGAATGGTTAATCAAATAGGTATATTACACAACAAATAACTATAGCTGTGATTCAAAGTGGTAAGTGAAATTATGTAAGCAGAATAATACAAGGAAGTACATAGGAAATGTATACTACCAAAAAAATATATATGAACAACTGTGTAAGTATGCTCATTCACAAAGCTGATCTTTGAAAATGTGGGGAATGTAGAAAGATGCATCATGTACTGGCTTCTTTTCCTATCGAGTTTAAAAAGAAGTTCTGGCTGTGACCATGGTGTGGATGTTGCCCCTGTTGTGAAACTACTCAGAGGAGATTTTGGGTTTTAGGACTGAAGCTTTCCAACCTGTGATCCCAAACTTTCCTGTAATGAGACTCCTTTTTAAATTTTAATTACAGTAGTGTGGAAATTATCATCCTAGGTAAAAATTATCTTCCCACAACAGTCATCTTATAACCCCCACCTCAGCTGCTCGTACTCAACAGCTGTTGCTGCAAAAGCAATGACAGGGCAGGAAGACAGCCAGTTCCCCTGCAGTGCTTGCTAGTCCATCACTCGTCCTCTGCCCTAGGCAGCCAAATGGCCCTTGTCTGGCAGCAGCAATCCTTTCTGGTTGAGGGCAAGATTCCACTGAGAGACCAAGTCATTTAACCCCAAGCAGTTTTTAAGTATCAGCTGAGATTCTGGGATTCCTTCAATACTCACTTGGCTCTCTCAAAGGAGACATCAAAAGTGTTTGGGACAGATTCTCACCTGAGCCCAATTATTCTGGACAATAAACCACTTTCTCAAGGGTACCAAAAGTCAAATAGAAGCAACTGTGGCTGTGGCTATACAAACAAGTGATGATCTGATGGAATCTTAAATGAATGCTTACTTTCCACAACACATGTGATGTTTATCAGGCATGCCCAAGCCCAGCACAAGGACACAATACTGCTGCGCCAAGTATGTCTGTGCTGCTTCTAACTTACTCAAAACCAATTCCATCTCTTTCTTCTCTACAAGACCCCTGGGGGAGGAAAAAAGACAATTTGGATTAATTTTAGAAAATGCCTATATTTATTAGCAAAAAGTCAAGAATTATAAACTATTTTGAAAGAAATACAAGTGAGTCAACACACTTCACTTACCAATTAATACAGCTGTGGCATAGGGAAATCCTCAAAGTTCCTTGATATTTAATCACTGGAATCAACATCTCAAGTTTATGGTAAATTTTCACTTTTTTGTAAATCCTTTATACTTTCTGCTATGTATCCTCAATTTTATATACAGGTAGCCCTACTTTATATAGAACAGCTCAACTAACAAATGATCTACACTGGTTGCTGAGGTAGCTAATGGCCCATGGAGACTGCCACCTCATCTTCCCCTGGGTTCTCAGTGTTAACTAGTAAGCTTGGGGGCTCAATGTTTGAAAGTAGGCCTACTCTTAGTTCTGAGTTTAGTTGTGTTTGCTAAGGAGGTATTTGTGGGTTACTTACTCTGTGAATGTTGGCATCAATTATAATAACATTGTTTCCCTGTGAAAACACAGCCCCAATTCCAATTGAATTGTAAATGAAGTTTCTAAAAGACAACCTATTCTTAGGTTACAGCTTGTCTGAAGCCTAATGTTTAAAGTATTTGCACTACAATATAATAGTAAACAACATTGCTGACAACACATTCCAATGTACTGTTATTGAAAAGTGAAGTGTCACTAGATAGGAAATGAAACACACTCTAAACAGGGACAAATTACTGCCCCTTCTGATGTCAACCACTAGACTGACAACATGATATGAGGGGTAGTTTAAGGATAATACAGCTATTTCAAAGTACCAATCAATAATTTTAAGGCTTGGACTGGTTTAGTTTTTGTCATTCTGTAATTGATTCCTTCTAAAAAACAGTCTACCTTATACAACACTGTGTTCAGTAAGTTTTAGTGCATTTTTACAATTACTAAGAAACCTTTTTCCTCTGTTATCTATTCCTATAAATTAAGAAATAAAACAAATCTCTTGGCTAGATTAGCAATAAGCCTCAGAATTAGAAAAGAAAATACCATACAAAATATCATAAGCTAAAGTGCCACCAAAGTCTAATTTTTATTTGGGAATAGTAAGAATCCTCAAACCTTCTAAGCCCATAGCTGACTTTAGCCTTTTTGCTTGCTACCATAGAAACACGTCATGCTCTGGCCACCCTGAAATAACACTGACGTTTCATATTATGATGGCTTTAAAGGAGCAGCAGTGTTTGAATTATTTATTTGGTTCTTTACAAAACTGCTGTCCAGATATATTTATCTATCCATAAAATGTTTTTTAAACTACTTGACTGTATACAAGGGTTTTGCATTTTGAAAACATTCTGCAACAAGTTAATGACACTACCCAGCATTCCTAACAGCTAAATCATTGGGTTAGTTCCACATATACTGAGAAGGGAAGGCTGGGCACTTGGAAAGTTCCATGGCTTGTAAAAGGTCACCACGCCTGAGAGGCATTGTTCTGTTCTGGACTCTGAGTTCCCAGATTCTTGCCCTGGGTGTATATCTCTGAGCCACCTCTGCCTGAAGCAGTTAAATTCTTTGTAAGTAGCCTAAGAAATCTATGGTGTTTTCCTGTGATGTGGAATGTCATTGTGGCCAAATCTGTTAATTTCTTAAATTCTTAGGTTTTTTTTTTTTTTTTTTCCTTTTTGTCTTTTTTAACTGACCGGTAACGGGATCGCAACGCTCAGTGTCGCGCCCGTACCGGGGACCAGCAACAGGATCGCAACCCTTGGTGTTGTGCCCGCACCGCGCTCAGCCAGTGAGCGGGAACCGGTCTCCACATGGGATCCGAACCCTCGGCGGGAGCGGCGGCGCACTCTCCAGTGCGCCACCAGGCTGGCCCAGGGTTTTTTAATTAGATGCTTACAAACCTCTTAGCAAGAACTTTGTGAGCAGAAAAAACATACAAACATCTGTATCTGCACTGTTCATATGGCAACCAGTAGCCACTGTGGCTACTGAGCACTTAATGTGGCTAGTCTGAATTGAGATATGTTGCAATATAAAATAGGCAGCAGATTTCAAAGATTTGCTGCAAAAAAAGTAAAATATCTCATTAATAACTTCCTAATATTGACTACATGTTACTGGGTTAAATAAAATATGCAATTAAAATTAGTTTTACCTTTTTACATTTTTAAGATATGATACTAGAAAATTTAAAATCACATATATGGCTTTCATTATTGGCTACTGGACAGTGATGGTCTATATTAGTTAGAATATTTTGTTACTGCAATACCCAAATGAATTATTCAGTAAGTTTAAAGCTGGCAAACTCCTCCCATGTAAAATATCTTAGTGCACCTCAAAATTAAAAAATTTCCATCATCTCTTTACCCTAGAAAAAAGTTAGTTTTAATACTGGCAGTGATAAAACTCTAAAGCACACTACAACATCTTACTTACACCATATAGCTTTTGGGTTTCTTTTCCAAAGAGTTTTTTTCCAAGTAATGAGATAAATAGTACAATAATGCCATGAGGAAATTGTCAAGATTCTTATTCCTAAGGAGAGATTTGGGAAAAAAAGAAAAGAAATCAACACTAACTTATTTCAAATACATTTTCTCATAAAAAATATGAGCACACAAATAAGAATAAGTAGAAATACATGTTATCAGGCCTATCACGCAATTAATTTACCATTTAAAATTCCATCTACTATACTGATGAAGACATAAAAAATCTGATTTTTGTAAATAATACTTTTGGGGAGGCCAGACACTAAATTCTTATAGTTTTGATTATGAATTTTCATTTTTAAAAAGTTATTATTATACAAGAAATATATTTCCATTGTTCAAAAAACGTACAGAAATGTCTCAAGTAAGAAGTTCTCTCCTCCCATCCCCTTGTCACCGTTCTATTCCCTAGTGGTAGCCGCTATTAAGAGTTTGGTATGAATCCTTCTTAAACTTTCTAAAGCATAAACAATAACATATAACATCTTCCCTCACCAACATATATATACATGCCTTAAATTTTTTTTCTGGTAATAAATGGGTAAAGGCTGTATACACATTTCTTCGCATCTTGCTTTTGTCGCTTATCTGTGTAGCACGGATCTCTTTCTGTGATACTATATATAGATTTTCCTCATTCTTTTAAACAGCTGAATAGAGTATTCTATACCTCATAGTTTAACTAGTCCTCTGTTGATGGATATTTAGGTCTTTTAATAATATTATAGACAGAAGTGAAATTGCTAGGACACAGTGTATGTGCATATTAAATTTTCATATGTCTTGCTCTCCAAAAATACTGCTCTGAGTTACAATGCTATCCCATTTGTTTTTAATTAGAAGTCATTACTTTCTTTCTAAATATCTTACAAGGCTTCTGTTGCCTTCTCTGTAGCCCTAAACAGAAATTCTTACTCTGGCATGCCTTCTTTAAATACACCTCAAAGTCATTACTTTCTTTCTAAATATCTTACAAGGCTTCTGTTGCCTTCTCTGTAGCCCTAAATAGAAATTCTTACTCTGGCATGCCTTCTTTAAATACACCTCACAGGATAAGGTGACCATTACAGATTTTTTTTTTTTCTCAAGATATTAATAATTACCTCTCTCAGGGTGGGTTCCCCCAGAAACAGACCCTGAGACAGATTTGAGAGTAAGTAGTTTATAGAGGAAGTGATCCAGGAAACATTAATAGGAGAGCTGGGGAAATGAGACAGGAAAGGGAAGAAAGCCAACACAGGGGGTGTTCACAAGTCATCACTGTGGACAGATGTATTTCAGTCCTACAGGGACTCTGGGGGACAGTGTAGAAAGCATCTTGGAGTTATCCCAGCAGATGGAAGCTGGTCTGTTTATCTACCAATTCCCTCCCGGCAGTGCTCCTAGCTTGCCTGTAGTCAGGCTGGGTGTGCTTCTGTGGTGGAATTAAGCCTTCAGGCAGAGAGACTTGCAAGTGTGCGCCATAAGCAGCTTTCATGGGNGTGGAATTAAGCCTTCAGGCAGAGAGACTTGCAAGTGTGCGCCATAAGCAGCTTTCATGGGTATTTGAGAGGGGTGCCAATAGTTTGGGTACCCAACTCTCACCGAGCACTCACAAGTGCAGATTCTATGTGAAACACAGCCACACACGGTGGAATTAAGCCTTCAGGCAGAGAGACTTGCAAGTGTGCGCCATAAGCAGCTTTCATGGGGATTTGAGAGGGGTGCCAATAGTTTGGGTACCCAACTCTCACCGAGCACTCACAAGTGCAGATTCTATGTGAAACACAGCCACACATGGTGATATAAAGGAGGCACTATTAATACCCAATTTTGTAGCTGAGGAAACTGAGGCTTAGAAAGGTCAAGAAACTTGCCTAGAGTCACACACCTAGTACTTGTTGGGGCTGCCAAATGTAACTAGTGCAGAAAACTGACCTCTAGTAAGTGGGTTTATCCTTTAGCTGTTATATAAAAATATATGCTGTCCATATGGGACTCTGACAACATACTCTTCATAACCCTTGCCCTGGGACTTTATCTAGGGCTCCCGTGACTTCTGGCTTTCTCTCCCAGACTCTTTGGTCTCAGTCTTTGAGGCTGAGTCCTGAGGTTGGCTTGCATAGAGCCAGCCTTATGCTCTTTCTCTAAAAATCAGATTTGTCATCCCTTATCAGATGGAATTACTGAAAAATAAAGGATAAAAGATCTAAAATGTCTCACAAGCATTACATACCTCATAAATGTTGTAAAAGAACAGATCCGCTGCATCTCAGTATCTTGAAGCAAAAGCAAAGCAACAACTGAAAGGAGAAAGATTGGACAATTGAACAAGGGACAAAAAGCTGCCTTGGCGGTCACAGCAGATGACACATAAGGACAAGGAAGCAGTTGCTCACATTTAACATCATCCAGTGTAACGTTGCCCTGCTGACCTCGTTTCTCTAAGGCTTTAGTTGACTTATCATCTCTTGTAGCAGACCTTTTATCTGTCAACCTGTTTTTGGAATATAACAGTTTGTAATAGAGTTTTAAAAGGTTCTGGTTGTAATTAATCTATGCTGAGGTACATGAAACATTTACTATAAAGTAATGAGAGCCTGAATGTCATGTGTGGGTGTGTTTAATGTAAGATCATTTTGGAATGTATTTTTTTAAACATTATATTTACTATATTGGGGGAGGGAGGAATGCATACTGCCTGAAATTTGTATGTAAATACAAATTTCATACAAAATAGGTCATTTAAATCACCTATTTCTGGTGTAGCTACCATTTTCAGATTTTTAAAAAAACTATAAAAAGTTGAAAACTTGCTAGTAGCCAAGTTATCACAGGGATTCATTTATGGGGACTATTATAACTCCCACCATATCTCTGAAATAGTACATGCTGTTTCCTTAATGGATGTTTGCATTTCAACCTAGGACAATGGAAATGGTATCTTCCTTGAGTTTGTAAAGGCTTAAGCCATGCCACTGAGAGGTGCCATCAGCAACACTAGCATGATTGAGCTACCTGTCTGAAGCTGGGCCATCAACTTCAGCAAAGTGAACTGCTTTGCCTTTCTTTCCTTTTTCCTTGAGCTCTACTGAAGATGTAAAACTGCAATAGAAATGAGATAATTAGGAACTTAACCTTTTCCTGGGGGAAAACTAATCCTATCATAACCATAGCTCATGTAACCTTAGGACTAGCATAAATTATGAGTGAAAGCTGAAGAAAATTTGAAGCACAGCAGTGTTCAATTCATGTATTTAAATGGAACAATGATCTAGAGAAAGATGAAAACTTTAGTCTTTATATTCAGCCTCTAACCATCAGCAGCCTCCAGAATACCACCATATACAAAACATTTCTATCTAAAAACTCAGTCACTTCACAAGAAACAGAAAGCTCATGAGAGGTTTGGTTTGATTGAGTACTTATTATGTGCCAAGTGCTTTTAAGCATGATCTCATTTAATCCTCATAGCAGCTCTATGAGGTTAATATTACTATTATCACCATTTTTACATATGAGAAAAATTGAAGCTTAGAAAGAGATTAAGTAACTTGACCAAGATCACATAGCAAGTGGAAAAGCCAGGGTTGGTGCCCAGGGTCTCTTAGCCACCAGGCAATCCTGCCTCCCAACCAGCCATCTCAGTATTCCCTGCTGTGGACTCTTCTAAAGGCCTTAACTATCTCTAGGAAGGTTTCAGGACCCATTATTTAACTCAGGGTTTCTTGGCATGTTGTGCAAGCACTACTAAGCAATAATGGGTTTAACGAGGAACCACAATTAAGAAACAAATATACACTGAGGCCATACTATGTGTCAGGAATTGCTGTGACATCGAAAATCAGATGGTGTCTGGTTAGAGCCAATGCACAGATTCTCAGGAGTATCAGCAAATGCTATGAGAAAAACAGAGAAAAGGATTCCTAAAGACCATCAGGATTTGGTTCCCGCCTCACAGAGAATGAATTTTCTGGGAGAAATATGGTATCTGCCAAATATCAGTTTGGTAGCCCATGTGGGTTATGGCTTTTATTTTTGTGCCTGAAACAATGCCCCACTGATGACAACACAACCCAAAAGTTTAACCTCTGCCCAGTGTTATGTGTCTCTCTGTTAAGTGTAGATGTAGTAATAGAAGCACTTTCCCCTCAACTTTAGTCATTCTCTAAAGATAGATATCAGTCTTGTAGACCTTTATTATCTCATTGTTAAATCCCACAAAGAAATTATTTTAGAGAAATACCTCCCATGGGAGTAATAACATTAGTTAGTTTGGTACTTCTTCCAAAGGTTTTTGCCAGCCTCCTGGCAATATTCATGTTGTGTAATAGGTTAGCTCCTAACAGCAGGTACATGATATCACCTCAAGGGAATGATTTTTTTGTATTTTTCCACCTTTTTTCCTTTTTTGTCTTTTTTTACTGACCGGTAACGGGATCGCAACCCTCGGTGTCGCACCCGTACCGGGGACCGGCAACGGGATCGCAACCCTCGGTGTTGTGCCCGCACCGCGCTCAGCCAGTGAGCGGGAACCGGTCTCCACATGGGATCCGAACCCTCGGCGGGAGCGCCACTGCGCTCCCAAGCGGCGCACTCTCCAGTGCACCACCGGGCTGACCCGACCTTTTTTTTTTTTTTTAAGACCATATGTGCCAAGTTAGCCAGCAGATGATTTCTAAGTTTTTCATTCTTCTTGGTGCTCCTCTTATCATTGGTCTCCAAGGATTTGGTATTTATGGGGGAGCCTGTGCTAAAATACTGGGGGTGGGGATGGGCAAGATAAAGGAAATGGAAGGATAACAAATGTTGATAGTAGCTACCTCCAAAAAGGGGTGGGGGATCAGATGGGGAAGAGTGGTGAGATGGAGGTAAGAGATCTGTATTCCACATTCGTATATTTCTGCAGTATTTGAATTTTTTTTTTTTCCTTTTTGTCTTTTTTTCGTGACCGGCAACGGATCGCAACCCTCAGTGTCGCGCCCGTACCGGACCGGGACCGGCAACGGGATCGCAACCCTAGGTGTTGCCCCCACATCTCGCTCAGCCAGTGAGCGGGAACCGGTCTGTATGTGGGATCCGAACACTCGGCGGGAGCGCTGCCGCGCTTCCCAAGCGGTGCACTGTAGCAGTGCGCCACCGGGCCGGCCCCAATATTTGAATTTTTTATAATAAGAATGTATTGATTCATTACCTCCATAATTAAAAAAAGAAAAGCAAAAAAAGCTGTTAGAGATATATAGGAAGAAATACTATGTGGCTGGGTACCTTGTATTGACAGATCATTTAGATAGCCTCTAACAAAATGCTCAAATCCCCCAAACATTCAGACATTTTCTAATGGCTCTTTGGAGTCCATTCTGTTTGCTGGATGTCCAATGCACAGATTTTTACCTCATGTAATAATCTAATAATCTTAACACAGCCATCCTAAACAAGAATACAAAGTTGTCTTCAGGTTATTCCTTGGACCATCACAGTGTTTTGGCCACTTACAAGCCATTGGTCATTACTTTCCTAACATGCTAAAGAAGTCTCAGGTCTTCCCGCTCTCTGCAGGGTTTCTCTTCTCAAGAAGATGAGAGAAGACAGAAACACCTGATCTAAGTTAATGTCAAAGGAAATTGTGTCTCCCACCCTTTTCTCAGTTCCATCCCTATAATTCAAAGTTTCTTACTATAATAGTTTGCCTGAGATGAGAAAGCCTTAAAATAAGGAATTTGAAAGGATACATTTGGGACTACCTAATAAATCAGGTCTATGAACTAAGTTAAGTGAACCTGGAGTTATAAAATCATAGAATTTTGGGGTTAGAGAACATCTAATAGGTCATTGAGTATAAGGTTGTCATTTTACTGATGGAGAACTAAGGCTTGGAGAGGCTGACCCACGTCCCAGTGGTTGAAATTGGTGGTGGGCAGTGCCTGCCCTTAGCCAATAGTCTGGCATTTACTGACAAACTTCTAGACCTTATTCCCTGATCTCTGGACATGCCTTCTCTACTGCATGCTTGTTTGAGTGGTTTTCACTTGACTGAAGGCATTCTCTAGCTCAGCTGGTAAGACGGCTTTCACTCTGTCAATGCCTTGCCATAGCTTTAAAGGTAGCCTATGCTCATAGTGCATTTGGAATCACTAAGAAGCAACATTAGTAATAACTGAAAATTATTGATGACTGGATAAGGAAATTGTGGTATATATACACAATGGAATACTACTCAGCTATAAAAAAGAATGAAATTCTACCATTTGTGACAATCTGAATGAGCCTAGAGAAAATTATCCTAAGTGAAACAACCCAGGTACAGAAAGAAAAATACTGCATGTTCTCACTCATAACTGGGAGCTGAATCCATAAATAATCAAATGAACAATAAAGAGAGACACAGAGAGAAAGAAAGAAACAACAATCACAGTAACATGTTGAACTTTTAGAAAACTAGAGGTGGAAAAGGGAGGGGAGGGAGAGAATGAGGGGGCTAATGAGGAATTGGTCAATGGACACAAAGAATGATTGCATATTGTAATGATGAATAAGCTAACTGTACTGACCTAACCACCACACATTCCACAAAATTACTGAAAGTCAACGTTGTACCCGTGTATGTATAATAAAAAAAAAAAAGAAAGAAAATTGTCGTTTTAACTGCACCTCTGATTGTTTCCAAACCACAGTCTGGGCAACTTTCTACCCTCCTACAGTCTCCAGTCTTTCCCTCAATCTGGCAACCCATTTAGAATCTGGTCCTTTCACAGACAGCATTTTGTTGATGTGCTTTCCTAATGACAACCTATCATGTCATTCCCCTTTGCCCTGAAATAAACAAGAAAAAAATTCATGTTTTCCCTCTAGAACTCATCATTTAAATGTAAAGGGCTGGACTACTCTTGGCTTCCACACAATTTAGAGCTCTTCAGTGGTTATCAGAGAGTCTTCTCTTAGGCCAAGATGAAACTTTGGAGTTTCTAGATATATAGCGTTTCCTTGGCTTTATGTCCTCAGGGGAGTTTCTGGCACTATGTCAGAGAGAAAAGCATGCCTGGTGGGCCAACCTAGATGTAACCTGTGAATAAAGGCATTCTATCTTTAAAAATAAGAAAGAAGTGGGCGTGCAAGCTGACGAACTATGCTAAACCCTCATTCACTACTCACAAAGCATTATTATTTCATTGTATAGACAAGAGAACTAAGAATTATCTAGGCTAAGTAACTTGACGAACAATAACCACCTGACAAGTGGCAGAGGTAGGATTTAACCCAGGTCTCCCTTCAAACCATTCTCCACTGTCTTCCTTAACTTCTGATGGCAATGGGTTATCAGAACCTATTAACATTAGTGTCACTGAAGTTGGTATACAACCTCCACTGCTAAATTTGACTGGCTTAAAAAAAAAAAAAGACATAATAGGTACCTTTCCCTGCCCATTACTCTGCCCATTTCTTGCATAGAGGTTATGGGTATCATGTTGTATTCTAATACAGTTATCCCACTCAGGGTATAATGCGCAAAGGTAAGGCAAGACTCACCTTAACAGGGAGCCCTAGCTCCTACCCTTCCTGAAGGGTAAGGTTTCCTGTGTCATTCACCCAGAAAAGATGCCAGGAACTGCAAGCTGGTGAAGGGGAAAGGGAATCACCTTCTCTTAATCTGAACCTGAAAATACCTGGAAGTCTATGGACTCCTCTTGGCTGTGGCTATAAAAATTGGCCTACCTGATGTGGAGGAAGACTAAAACCCTGAAAGAACTTTCAGGGTCTTAAGTTGATGGGATAGAACTTGAATGCCTCTCAGATCAAGCTGTTACTTTGCAAACCAGATTATCTGGATTCATGACACTCCATTTCCCTTCCCTCTCTTTGGCAGCAATTTCTTGGTCTCTTTCAAAAGCTCCTTTTAGAAGGCATTTTCCTTAAATGAGGGCCTTTCTCAGAGTTCCATCTGGTTGTTCTTCTCATTTCCTCTAAGTAATTTCATCTACTTGACTAACACTAATAAGTCACAAATTTATATTTAAGGCTCAGATCTTTCTGCAGACTTATAAACTGACACCTCTACGTGCTGGACACCTTCACCTGGGCATCCTACAGGTACCTCAAACTCGGTACATACCTGTATTCCCTTCTCCTGTTTCCCCCATCTCAGCAAATGGGAACCACCATCCATCCAGGTGCCCAAGCCAGAAAATGGTGTCATCCTTGATTCCTCCACCTCCCTTTGCCCTCACGGCCCGCTAATCACTAAGTTCTTTAATATCTCTTGTATCTGTCTACTTTCTTTCTCTTTCCAATGCTACCACCTTAATTTTAGCAACTATTAACTGTCAACTGAATTTGTGCAATTGCTTTTTATCTGATTCTCCTTGCCTCTAGTCTTGTCTCCCTCCAAACTATTTTCCATGCTTCAGCTGGTCATTTTTTTAAAGATGCAGTTCTAATCACAGCTTACACAGCTCCACCACAAAAGAGAAATCAAATCAAGCCTGAGAGACATATCCATGTAACCATGTTATAGCAACCTTGAACACGTCACTGGTTTTCTTTTTATTCTGTACACAGGAGAAGAACAATCCCAGCCACTCAATCACCCATCAGACACCTAGGAGTCAACCTAGACCCCTACTTCTCCCTCTCCCTTCACATCCAGGCACCACCACTTTACCATTCTATCTGAACATCCTGTCAATTCCAGCTCTTATTTCTTTTTTTTTGTGTGTGTGTGTGTGACCGGTAAGGGGATATTTTTGTGTGTGTGTGTGTGTGTGACCGGTAAGGGGATCGTAACCCTTGGCTTGGTGTCGCCTGCACCGCACTCAGCCAGTAAGCGCACCGGCCATCCCTATATAGGATCCGAACCCACGGCCTCCACGCTCCCAGCGCAGCACTCTCCTGAGTGAGCCACAGGGTTGGCCTTCCAGCTCTTATTTCTTAGTCCTTCCTCCTCCTCTGTGTTTTTACCAACATAGAATTAATTCTGACTCTCACTTGTATAATTATCTGTAATCCTCCTACGAGCCTTCAAATTGGTGCCCTTCCTGTAGTCCTCCTCTGCTTGAATCAAGCTGGTTTACAAAACACGCTCAATAAATATTTGTTGAGCACCTACTTTGTGAAGTTCTGTAGATGGCTCCAGGGACATGAAGATAAGACAATTCCTGACATTGAGGGGCTGATGGTCTAGTTGAGGGAGACAGTGTATACAATGCAAAGGGCTTTGGCATCAGACAAATCTTGGTTCAAACTGTCAGTTCTGCTTCTTCCTGGCTATATAACTTTGGTTCAGTTGTTTAATCTACCTGAGCTTTGTTTCTTCCTCTATAAAATGAGGATATTACTGCTCACTTTCCACAGCTGTTGTAAGAATTAGAAAAATATGCAAATGTCTGGCACATAATAGGTGCACAACAGAGAGCAGATAGTATTATTAATTCAAGTATACACTTAATAGTCAGCACTTTCTCAATGGAGAATAAAATTAGTTTTTTTCTAATCTAATAATTCCACCTTGTAAAATTTACCATCTATTGCAGCAGGTGTAATATGGTCCCATTAATGTAAAACTGTGTTTCTATAATTCAAAAAGGCAATTTTATACAGTAGTTAAGAACATAGACTCTGAGTCAAACAGAACTACATTTAAATCACTTCAGTCACCTCTGAGCTGTGTGATTGGGCCAAATCATTTAGTTTTCCTCAAATCACTTAACCTTTTGAAACCTCAGTTTCTTCCTTCATAAACTGGATTAACATGCAGCTGTTTCAAAGGGTTGGCAACTGATTAGCATAGCGTCTGGTACATAGGAAGCAGCTGATAAGTGTTAACAGAAAGTGATGTCTGAAAGGCTGTTCACCAAAATAGTTATCTCCAGATGGTGGGATTTCAGTGGATATTTATTTTATTCTTTAAACTCTTCTGAATTGCTTTAATCTTTTTTTTTTAACCCTAAACCTATGTAGGTTTTATTAAAAAAATCTAATGAAGTTTTGTTAAAATTACCTTCTGAATTCAAGAGTTCTGGTTTCATCTTTCCAGTACCACATCCCTAATTGTAATCCCAATTGCTGTAAAATGAAATGATTGCAGCAAAAACAATTAAAAGTTCAATTTACAATCCACATGTTCCAATAAATCTTAAACAATAATTCCCACCAGTCACTCTTTAACTCTCTCCATTCAATAAAGATGTAGAATCTTAAAGTGTCTGAGTTGCAGCCAGGATTTTATCCTTCTTGATTGTTTTTAGGTGTGCAAGGAAGGAAAGAAGAAAAGGAGGGGAAGGGGGAAATGGAGGAAGGGAGGAAGGAAACTCAACGTACCTCAAGGCTGATCATAGCAATTTACCGATTATTTGTCATTCCGACGACCACAAATTGATGCCAGGGCAGCCAGTCTTTCAGCTGAGTTAGACACGCACAACAGGAGGAGCTTGCTCTAACAGTGAGCCCGCCCTTCAGCGGCAGTCAGCAGAACACGTGCACCCTTTTGGCGTAGTGGTGGATAGCAACCACCAGCCTTTCATTTCCTGGATCCTAACCAGAGCAGGACTGCTTCCAAACCCACAGCACAGCCATTTATTTTGCAACCAACCAATTAGGGGTGGTGAGGTGGGATTTCATAAATATCTAAACATCTGCTTAAGGAGCGAGAATTCAATGCTGACCTTTTACCGGATACACCTCTGTACTTTTGTTTTTATAGGCAAATATGCCCACATCTCTTTGAGAACCGCTGGCCCACGGGCGAAGGCTGCGACCCGCCTCTGGAAGTGGGCGAGGGGAGTAGCAAAGGAAAACGAGGGTGTCCAGGCCGTGTCACGGAACCATCGGGCCTGCCAAAGCCACCCGGAGGCAGCAGGACCCGCCTCCCACCGGCCCCCGGAGTGGGGCGACCAAGGCTGCACTCACATCCATCCCGGAAGGCGCCTGCAGGTCCAACCGCCTCCTCCTCCTCGAATAAAACTCGGGCGCCGGGAACATGGCCTCACCCGGGCAACCGCACCGCGTCGCTAGGCTACCGCCAACCACGGCAGAAGGCACCGGAGGGGGCGGGGGCGGGAACCCTGTTTCCGTCGTGGACCGCGCGGGCGGCGGCCAGATCCCGGGCTTCTCTCGGGATCCCTGGTGCCCGGTGCACCTTCTTACAACCTTCGCTGTGGCAGCTTTCTGGCTTACTCACAGTAAGGCCGCCCAAGGCTTGATTCTTTAATGCATTCCAACAGTGAAGTAAACCACTTTACTGTTTTATTGCGATAACTAGATTCAGTCCTACAGGGAAGATCCATTTGTCCAAACTTTAATGGTTAGCACTATTCAGTTTAGATGATAAGGTTGGAGCAAGGTTGATTTTCGCGGGTTTAGGAGAAGAAGCTATGTAGTCTAGTGGAAGAGAGCATGGGCAACGAAATAAGGTTTCCAAAACAGTTCTGCTGCTTAACTAGTTGTGGAACCTAGGGCAAGACAACTCTGACCCTGCTTCTGAAAATACCCAAATCAGGGGTTATGAGGACTTTTTAAGGAGTAATGTGTATAAAAGCACCAGTGTTATTTTATTTTTTATTTTTGGCAGCTGGCGGGTGTGGGGATCTGAACCCTTGACCTCAGTGTTATAACACCTCCTCTAATCAACTGAGCTAACCGACCGAACTACACCAGTCTTAATTAAGTACTCAAAATTATTGTTGTTCAAAACAGAGAAACTTGCTTTTTGTCAATGGGTATTCAATTGATATTTTTACATGTTTCAAATCATATGTCTTATTCTTGCTACTGAGTTGATATTCAGATTCTGGTTGATATTTTTTTCCTTCCAACACTGATATAAACAATGCTAGATGATGCAATATGATTGGAAATGCCTAATATATATTTTGCGCTTGTATCTCCACAGTTTAATTAGCATAAGAAATGTCAGTAAATAGTGATTAAACGAGAGTGCTTTATTTTTTATTTTTTTTTTTTTTATTCACTGATATAAACAATGCTAGATGATGCAATATGATTGGAAATGCCTAATATATATTTTGCGTTTGTATCTCCACAGTTTAATTAGCATAAGAAATGTCAGTAAATAGTGATTAAACGAGAGTGCTTTAAAAAGTTCGTGGAAAAATGAAATTTAAAGATACTACGAATCTTTCCATAAACTTTTTGAAGTCCTCATATACCCCCATAAACGTTAAAATTATGGCAATAAACATCCCACTGCTTCCCCTACCCCCATCCTCCCAGTCTTGGTAACAAACACTGGTTACAAGGGTATAAAATTGTAATTGTTCAAGTTCGTGTTCTACTCAATTGAGTCAGTTCTGGTAGCTGTTCAGGTGGACTCAGATTTATGGGACCCACCTATAAGCTGTCAGTGCTGGTTTGAAGCTGTGCACAAAGTTGCAAACTGGTTTGAAGCTACTAGAAGATGACTTGCTTGAAAAGTGAGAATATCCCAAACGCCAAGAGCTTTTCACCAAGCAGTATATATAACTTGAGGTGGGGAGGAGAGGGTAATAATGATTGTTTATTGAAAACCCAAAACAATATCTACTTAAATATTACAGAACAAGTTATTTCACATTGTGCTAGAGGGGCATAATATTTAAAGGAAAACTTTCAGTAACTCTGAAGGGACCATCTTATACTTTTCTATCACCTTACACTAACAAAAGGAGAAAGGAAAGATTGTTTATATAGCTCTAAATCATTTATTCTAAAAAGTAACCCACTCATTTCCTAGGCTAGATTTTTCACCAATTAGGTTTACTTTTAAATGACATTAGAAACTCACAACCTAAACCGGGAATATAATTTTTACCTTTAAAGAAAAAAAAATTCATATCATAAAGTAACTTTGGATAAAGATATCTTCTAAATATTTAATAAGTCCAAGTGTCCTGTGAGGGAAAGTTTTTTTTTTGTTTGTTTTTTTCCTAATTAAGAGAAATTCTTCAAGGTCATATACCTATCTAACAGCACATAACATAGAACTAAGTTGTTTGTCTTGGATTTTAGGCCCAAGACATTAACTAAATATAATGCATGCTTATACTATGAAAAAGTCATATAATGGACAGATTTTCAGAGTGTTCTAATTTTACCTAATAAAATGAACGCTCCATGAAAGAAAATGGCAATGCTAAATTTTGAATTAGCAACTCCATTTTTGGTTACTTATTTACTCAACCTTCAATTCACAAACAACCTAATCTACACTCAAAGGGTGGTGGAAAGGGCCTATAACTTTTTGATTTGTTCTAAGGGAAAAACATTTCAACAATAAGTACCACCCTATTAAACTTCAGAAATGCATATACCCTAAAATATTTCCATTCCAAGAGCTACAACAAAAATAAATACTTACCTCTTTCTCTGAAAATTATTTTTCTACAAGGAATGAAGTTCTGTATCTAATTTCTAATTCTGTTTCCAATTCAATCAAAACATTTACTCAAACCTATTTATACATTACACAGAAACAACTGAATATTCTTGTTTCTTAATTTAAACATATGAGAGTACTTCAAAAAGTTCATGGAAAAAGATGGAATTACAAGATAATACTAATCTTTCCATGAACTTTTTGAAGATCCCTCAATACATTCCCTTTGGTAATTGTCTTGTGACACATGGATGTGAGATTTTAAAACTTCAATTCCAGTGTTCAGAAACAAGGGTAGGGCCGGCCGGTGGTGCACCGAGGGTTGCGATCCCATTGCCGGTCAGTAAAAAAAAGACTAAAAGGAAAAAAAAAAAAAAAGAAACAAGGGTAGTATGCCTCACAACACAATTTTTATAAACTACATTGAACTTAAAGTAGAAATATCTTATGTACTCACTATTGAAACTTCATAAAGAACAGATCTTTTGATTTGATCTAGAGAACCAGGTTGTCTTTTTGTTTCAAATTATACATTAGTAATTAAAGAAATTCTCATTAAGTCTCTGACATACTGAATGGGTGATCTATTAAATATCCTATTATGCATATTAAGTTTAAAGATGTAAATATTAATATTTCCTAATGTACAAGTTTTAATGCATTTCCATTAAACACATCAATACTATAAAAAATTTAAAGTGAGCTCATGTTGAAATTTCATACACCTTATATACTGTAAACAACCTGTTATGCCTTATTTTGACAGGTGTCTCGATTGCCCCAAAACAGGGACAACTATGTTAATCAGACATTCAGATAAGAATTTAAATGCCTGTCTGAGAAATGTACTTTTTCAATTCCTTAACATTCTATCCCACTTTTTTTAGTCAACCACTAGTTCCAAGCATAACTCACTACTTTCAAGTAATGCTTAATTATTCCTTAAACTGTAATTTAGCCCGGTCCTAACATCAAAGTACTTTTTCCACTGTTATTTGACTCTGGCTGATCTAATATCTGCTAAGGAGTTCCTGGGGAGTTATTGGTTACGAGTTTCATCTGAGCCCTCAAATGGCTACTTTAGTGGCTTTACCTTAGTAATATTCACATCTAGATAAATTTGAGAAGACAGAATTAAATACAAATCACTCAAGAAGGGTAGAGTTTTACAAATTACTTTTCAAAATAACAGAAAATGAAGCATCTACATAGATTGAGGTCAGTGTTACAGCAAGTTATGAGGTCATTTTCTAATACTTTAGAAACTAATCTCAAGTGAGGTCCAAAAATGAGTCATACTAACACCAAATTGCACTTAAAATGCAATTATATTTTGAAGTTAGAGCAAGGGAAACACTTGCAACAAATAAAGGACTAATAAAAGGGTAATAGAGGGGGCTGGCCCGTGGCTCACTTAGGAGAGTGTGGTGCTGATAACACCAAGGCCATGGGATCAGGATCGGATCCCTATATAGGGATGGCCGGTTAGCTCACTTGGGAGAGTGTGGTGCTTACAATACCAAGTCAAGGGTTAAGATCCCCTTACCAGTCATCTTTAAAAAAAAAAAAAAAAAAAAATCACTCTAAAGTTACAATTCACCTGATTCTATCAGTACCAAGATAGCTTGTCAAACATTTATGCAATGCTACCTGTAGTCAATGAAATGCCCTTATATGCTCCTTGCTGAAAACTTTCCACCAACATTTTAAGTTTACTTTGAAGCAATTTCTTAATTGCCTATTTTATCTTCCTCCCCCAACCCAAGTGAAATTGGCAAAAAAAAAAAAAAATCTTATTCGTACATAAGGGTCAATTCCTGTGTGAGACGGTTATTACCAAAGCTCAATATTCTAAGGCTAACTTGTTCTCTAGTTTTTAAATAATTACTCATAGTATTCCTTCAAAAATTAATCTCTTTTCATGATGCAGAAGAGTCCACTACTAAATTGAAAATATAGCTTCTATAATTCACTGTTCTCTTAAGAACATGAGGCAAATCTATATAATTTGGAAAGAGATACCAAAATGTCTGTGTGCAAAGAAAATATTGGGTTAACTATCCATTTTCCAATCACTTTTACTAAACTTCTTCCAAGTTCCCCTTAAAGAGACTATATCAGACCAAAGAAGTGCCATTCCACTAAAAAATATAAATGAACCTCTTTTATTAAAGTGTAAGCCCAGGATAGTGGATCTTCAAAGGGCTGCAATATTCCTTTCTGTAAAAATCTCAAATTGGGTATACAGGAAAATGGGCAAGTTGTGCATTAACAAAATACAGGACTATCTTACAGTTTGCCTTTTAAAAAATAAATCTATTGTAATGACTTAAGGCAGGTATTGAAAAAGTATTATGATCCTCAAAATCAGAAAAAAAATCCATTATCTTCCCCTACTCCCCCTGCTACTCCCCCACCAAGTAATTATAACTGCTGGAAACATGTTCTCATTGAACCTGCCCATAAGCTCAGAAGTTGAGGTGCTTTACTAGAAATTTAAAGTTAAAACAAGTTTGACCAAATTTGGACTCAATATTAAATTGCTTTAAAGCTTGCCTGCTGGTTCTTGTTTCAGGCACCCATGTCACATAAAGCGACTTGTTTCTATACTATCTCTGGCTATTATGAGAAGACAACTCTTACTCCAGTTTTTGTTACTTTAAAGAAAGAATCATTTTATACTTAACCCCAGAATATAACTCGTACTTTCCTGGAATACTCAAGTCGATTTTCACTTGAACACTTAAGTCAAATCTTAGTTCAGATACATTAGAAGACCCCAGTCAGGTTTCTGTATTAAAGGGAAGTGGGGGAGAGTTTACCCAGATTCTTCTCCCCTTAAATTGTTGGGTAATTCAAGGCAGGAACCTTATCTGAGAATTAGACAAGATTAGGTTAGATAAATTTCACGTTATACTACTACCTTAAAGACCAACATGGGTAAAACATAAAGGAGGAAAAATTGAAAACTCTAAGACAGTAATTTTGAGATCAATTTCAGCTTTACTTTCAATTTGCAGTTATTCATTTGTTTGTAAAAAGTATACCTGTCCTTAACATTACTGCAGTGTTCACTATAGTCTTAAAGTAGTACATAAAAATAAACAATTCAAACTTCTATATATCTTATTGTTACCAAACTTCCAAGGACAGGTGTGCAAACTTCAGGTTTCCCATCTCAAACAAATCTCCATGCACAAACTAAGTTAACCAAAAACGCTCCTCAGCAAACACGCAAAATGCATTAAAGATAAACCTCAAAGAATGTTTTTAAAAATCAAACTTTAGAACTAACGTTTTATAATTAAACTAAGTTATTGCACCTTTCTTTTCATATGCATACACCGGGCTAAAGATTTCCAACAACAGATCTCCTACTTGGCACAAGGCCATTTCAAAGAAGAAACAAAAACAAAAGTGGGGGGGGGGGGAAGGAGAGAAAGAGAAAGGAAAAAAGGTTTACGCTGACTCGAGTGCAACCTTAGTCCACTTCCTCGATGGTCGGTCCCCCGGAGGCTCCAGAACCGCCACCGCCGCCGCCGCCGCCGCCGCCGCCGCCGCGAGGACTGCCTTGGTAAAGTTTGCTGATGATGGGGTTGCACACTCTTTCGAGCTCTTTCTGCTTGTGTTCATACTCGTCTTTTTCTGCCATCTGGTTTCGGTCGAGCCAGTTGATCACCTCCTGACACTTGTCGATGACCTTGTTTTTGTCCTGCTCGCTAATCTTGCCCCTCAGTTTCTCATCTTCCACTGTCTGCTTGATGTTGTAGGTATAGGACTCCACCGCGTTTTTGGCCGCGACCCGGTCGCGATTAGCCTCATCTTCAGACTTGTACCGCTCCGCCTCCTGCACCATCCGGTCAATGTCATCCTTGCTCAGACGACCCTTGTCGTTGGTGATGGTGATTTTGTTTTCCTTACCGGTGCTCTTGTCGGCGGCGGTGACGTTAAGGATGCCATTGGCGTCGATGTCGAAGGTGACCTCGATCTGGGGGACCCCACGGGGTGCCGGGGGAATCCCGGTCAGGTCAAACTTGCCCAGCAGGTTATTGTCCTTGGTCATGGCCCGTTCGCCCTCGTACACCTGCACCAGCACGCTGCTCTGGTTGTCTGAGTAGGTGGTGAAGGTCTGCGTCTGCTTGGTAGGGATCGTGGTGTTCCTCTTGATGAGTGGGGTCATAACGCCGCCAGCCGTCTCGATGCCCAGCGACAAGGGCGTCACGTCGAGTAGAAGCAGGTCCTGCACGTTCTCTGACTTGTCCCCGATGAGGATGGCCGCCTGCACAGCGGCGCCATAGGCCACCGCCTCGTCGGGGTTGATGCTCTTGTTCAGCTCCTTGCCGTTGAAGAAATCCTGCAGCAGCTTCTGGATCTTGGGGATGCGGGTAGAGCCACCCACCAGCACGATCTCCTGGATCTGGCCCTTATCCAGCTTGGCGTCGCGCAGCGCCTTCTCCACCGGCTCCAGGGTCCCGCGGAAGAGGTCGGCGTTGAGCTCCTCGAAGCGGGCGCGGGTGATGGACGTGTAGAAGTCCATACCCTCATAGAGCGAGTCGATCTCGATGCTGGCCTGCGTGGACGAGCTCAAAGTGCGCTTGGCGCGCTCGCAGGCCGTGCGCAGCCGTCGCACTGCACGCTTGTTAGGCCCAATGTCCTTCTTGTGCTTGCGCTTGAACTCCTCTGCCAGGTGGCTCACCATGCGGTTGTCGAAGTCCTCGCCGCCCAGGTGCGTGTCACCGGCTGTGGACTTCACCTCGAATATGCCGTCCTCGATGGTCAGGATGGACACGTCGAAGGTGCCGCCGCCCAGGTCAAAGATAAGGACGTTCTTCTCGCCGCCCGCGCAGCCCTTCTTGTCCAGGCCGTAGGCGATGGCCGCCGCAGTGGGCTCGTTGATGATACGCAGCACGTTGAGGCCGGTGATAGTACCTGCGTCCTTGGTGGCCTGGCGCTGCGAGTCGTTGAAGTAGGCCGGTACGGTGATGACCGCGCTCTGCACCTTGCCCCCCAGGTAGGCTTCCGCAATCTCCTTCATCTTAGTGAGGACCATGGAGGAGATCTCCTCCGGGAAGAAAGTCTTGGTCTCCCCCTTGTACTCCACCTGCACTTTGGGCTTGCCTCCCTCGCTCACCACTCGGAACGGCCAGTGTTTCATGTCTGACTGCACCGTGGCATCCTCGAACTTCCGTCCAATCAGCCTCTTGGCGTCGAAGATGGTGTTGGTGGGATTCATGGCCACCTGGTTCTTGGCGGCGTCGCCGATGAGGCGCTCGGTGTCGGTGAAGGCCACGTAACTGGGGGTGGTGCGGTTGCCCTGGTCGTTGGCGATGATCTCCACCTTGCCGTGTTGGAAGACCCCCACGCACGAGTAGGTCGTGCCCAGGTCGATGCCAATAGCTGGGCCGCGGGCAGACATACTGACTGAAAGACAGGCAAGCGACACTAAGACGAGAAAAGCAGAAAAAGAAAATCCGCGGCGTCAACTAACGGTCGCCTCGCACCTAACACAGCGAGTTCGACCACCGTCTGCTCACTTCCTCCAACCGGTTCCCGGCTCTTATAACCGCCTCCTGCCGCCTTTTGGAAACTCCCGGAAGCAAGTGTTATTTTACAGTGAGTAATAACTAGACTATTTTGTTAAAATGTTGATCTTGAAGATTTTTTTCTGTGTACCCACTTCTTTTTACTTCTACTCTACAGATTTTTGGTTGTAACTTTGTAAACTGCCTAACTACATTTCATAATCTGTAAGCTATAATTCTGCGTAATAACTTCGTATAGCATACATTATACGAAGTTATACGACCCACACAAACTCTTCTGGCCCCGCCACAGGCTTGCCTGGGTCGGAGTGACCGGTCCGTGGCCCAACAGATTTCAAGTTGGGCGAGAGGCGGGTCCCGGGTCGGCGCTAGGAGACCGAGGGGCGGCCGTTATGCAAACGAGGCTCCTCCTAGATTCCCCGCAGTCGGGCCGCTGTGCCTCGCGCGCCGCCTGCTGGTCCGGGACGTTAGGCTCGCGCCTCCCGGCCAGGTGTACGCTTTTTCGAGACCTTTGCCTTTCTTAAGGCGTGATTCGTCAACGTCTATCGGATTGGCAGGGCACGCGACCAATGAACAGCGCGGACTCCCAAGTGGGGGTGGGGAAGGAAAAGATGAGGCGTGGCGCAGAGAGGAGGAGGGCAAGGGGACCCTCCTAAATTACTGGCTCAGTTCTTAAGACTTTCAATGCGGTTCAGCGCCTGCTGTCTCCACTAACTCAGCACGCGGGGGCGGGGGAATTCCTTGTGAGTTGGTTGCCCCGAGAACAGACGGCGGGAAATGGATTTTTTTCTTCCGTCCGCGCTGAGGGGACCCGGCGTTGGCATGGCTGGGGCATGAGAGCTGCTGCTTTGGGCGGGGACAAAAAGAAATAAAATGACTTGCCTTTGGCTGACTGCCTTCTGTAATTTTACACCGCGTGCTTTGCAGCGTCTCAGTGGGTGTGAGCGCTACAGAAAAACCGCATGGCGGGCGGGGAACACCTGAGCCCCGGGAGAGGCCGAGCGTTTTCCCGCGCCGCGCGCGGGGCGGCTCCCGGGATGGGGATCCGGGAGTGGCCGCAGCTTGTCCTCCCAGGAGCCTACATTTAAGCTCTGTCTACCTCACTTCTCCTTTTTCCTGCTTGTCTTGCTGCTGCTTGTTGTTTGGTGGCGGGTACAGGGTTCGAACCAGCCCTCTGCTGCTTTAAACTTACTGGTTTCGTCTCTCAGTTCTCGACGCTGCTTTCCTTATTTTCAGTTTCAAGTGCTTTAATCGCCGCTTTCAGCTGTTGACGAGAAAATCTGTAGATAATGAACACCCGCGTGTTGAAGCACCGTAATAACCCAGGCTCGCTCCCCGCACGATCCCCTGGCCCCCGGCGTGCCACACGCGATCGTGTTTGTGACCTAGTCCTGTTTGTGACCGAGCTCGACAGAACGAGATCATTATCTGTAGCTGTGCTGAAGTTAGGCGGGAGGCATCCAACTTCAGTGAGAGAAGGTAGATGAAAAGGAGCGCAAGCCGTTCTCCCATGTTTAACGGGAATAAGAGAAGAGGTCTGGAAAGTACTATGTGACACCAGGGAATAGGAGGTAGAAGAAGCAGGCTCTTATTAATGGGCTCCTGGAGGAAGACAAGAACCTGTAACAAAGGCAGCGATAACGTCACATCATGGGGGAAGCTGGGGACAGTCGTTCAGCCAACAAGCTTCAACAGGTACCAACTGTGAGAGTAGAAAGACAGGTGAAATGGTCTGTCCTTAAGGGCCGGCCCGTTGTTCACTTGGGAGAGTGTGGTGCGGATAACACCAAGGCCACGGGTTCGGATCCCATATAGGGATGGCCGGTTAGCTCACTGGCTGAGCGTGGTGCTGACAACACCAAGTCAAGGGTTAAGATCCCCTTACCAGTCATCTTTCAAAAAAAAAAAGAAGAAGAAGAAGAAGAAAAAGAAGAAAGAAATGGTCTGTCCTTAAGAAGTAGAGTCTAATAAAGAAGTGAACATAATGGGGGAAGGCAGGTGCTATGGGAACGCAGGGGAGGGGCACTCCCAGGTTGAGGGAAAAGTGTGTTGGTGAGGACTTCCTGGAAGAGATGACATGCTCGAGCCAGGTGCTGAAGTTTGCCGGCAAACAGGGTAAGAAAGCCATTGTTTACATAGGTTGTAGTATGGGCTGTGTCACCGAAGGGGAAGGGTACAGGCAAGAAATAGTCTCTTCAGGTGGACAGGATACATTTCTGTGCCATGGTCTTTTTCGGAGACTACGGGAGGGGAGAACCATCCTGTGAAGTAGCTAGTAGTATGTAGCCCTTATAAAAGTTGTGTGAGACAGTGCTGGAGAAAAGTTTTTGTCTGAGAAACACGAAAGTTATCTGTGACCAGAAAGTGATGCTTACAGAATTATATAAAGTCAATCAATGAACATTTAAGGATCTCACCTAGTTGTGTATGGAATTTCCTTTTTTTTTTTTTTTTTTTAAATGACCGGTAAGGGGATCTTAATCCTTGACTTGGTGTTGTCAGCACCACGCTCTCCTGATTGAGCTAACCAGCTATCCCTATATAGGGATCCGAACCCGTGGCCTTGGTGTTATCCGCACCACACTCTCCCCTGTGAACCACGGGCCAGCCCCTGGAATTTCCAGTTTTTAAAAACACATTTGCTAATAATTCGTTAATGTCATCGGTTAAATAGTCCTGGTTTTAACCACAATTCCCATTCTCTTTTCCATGAAGTTGAAGAAAACATTTTGAAAGAGGAAACCTTTTGAAAGAAAATATAAGGAAAACAAGGATAAAACCAAAACGTTTCTAAGTGACGCTGTCATAAATTGTGTGTACAGATCTCCTGATTTTATCCTTGGAAATTCTTGTCTTTTATGTACTTGTTTTGTTTCGTTTTGTTATTTAGTGAAAAGGGAGTTAGTGGGCTGGATAGCAATATAAATTCTTTGTAGAACTGATGATATGTGATTTAGAGATAGGTTCCCAGCTCAACTAAAAGAACTGTGAGAAACACAAACTCTTCAGATCTCTTGTATTCAGTAAGTACCTCAAGCAAAGTAAGATTGCAAAAAAGCAAGCAGGCCAGGGTTCTCTCACACAAACACTAAAATTAGAGCTTCAGAGGGGAGAGGCTCTTTTGCATAGTAACTATGTCCTGTCTCTGTGTACAGTTCTTACAAACAAATCTTGCAATCTGTTCACCACATTCATCTTTTAACACAGCCTTCTGAAATCGCAGTAGCAATTAGAGTTGTATTTTCATTAATTATTTATATATTTTTCTGCTCTAACTTTTCACCTAGTAAATTGATGTTTCAGGTTTCATACTTTAAATGGCATCCTGAGCTTTACCCAAAAAGACACAGTATTTGCATTTTGATTTTACATGAAAGAAAATTTTGCAGTCATAGAGCTTTATCACATACTGACTGTTCTTGGGATTTTTACATTTTCCTTATTTGTATTGATTTTTTAAAAATTTTGTTTTCTCTTTAATGATGGTGGCTCAGAATTCATTTAAAAGCATAGTCTATTAAAAGTGACCAAATTAGCAAACTTATGATCAAATAATATCCATCATTGCCATCAATGGTGTGGCAAAACAAGTAAACACTATCAGTGGGAACATAAAGTAATACAATCTTTCTGGAGGGCAGTGTGACAATATTTTTTCTTTACCTCGAATATGATCATATCTTTCATTTAGTATTACTCTTTGTGGGATTTATCAAAAGGAAATACAGTAATGGAAAATGTAGGCAGTATTATGTTAACAACAATAAAAAGGAAATGGCTTAAATATTCAACAATAAGAGAATAATGACATAATAGTACATGCATATGATGAATTATTATACAGGCATAAAAATTGTTGACAAGATTTTTGACACAGGAACACGTTCTTGATATAATTAAGTCAAAAAAGAAGATACAAGACTTTGGTGTCTCATCCTATATGGAGGATAATCATATATATGTAAAATGCATCAAAATTGGTTGTCTCTAGATGGTAGGATTATTAGTAATTTTTCTAAGTTTCCTTATTGTATTTTTACAATTGATTTAAAAAACTTGACTGTTAACATTGAGTTGAAACGAAGTTCATTAGTCCTATTACGTACATAGAAATTACTACTGACTTTTAACAAGTGAAATTTGTTTGGTAAACTATAAATATGAGGGTATTTCAGAATATTTTTAAAATTTAAAGACTTCAGTTCCACAAAGATTAAATGGTAGAAAAAACAAGAGCTTTAATATATGTCAAATCCTCTCTAATTAGTTTCTAGCACCCAGAGGAGTACCTGGAATGCAGGAGTAATTCACTAGCTCAGTGTTTATTAAAAGTGACCTGAGGAACATTATTTAACAAAAAACCTGAAAATAATTTCATTTTTTTCCTGCATAAGAGGAAGGTCCTTTGCCTACCTCTTATATTTCTATACCGAATGACACTGCAGAGACCAAAAGTTGAAACAAAATCACATCTTAAAAATATTTGTACTGGAGGTACAAAGGTTAATAAGATGAGGTCTACAACTACGTGCATGGGTATTTAATCTACCCTAAGGAGACTGACTGAGCAAGAATAAATTTTCACAGAATTACTAGGGAAAAAAAAACTTGTGGATTTTCCTGGAACACTCTCAATCTCCAACCAGGCACAACCGTCATAAGGGTTGTGGACTGTTTTGAGAAGGCAATGTTGGCTTAAAGAAAAGGTAGAGCTTATAATTTGAGGAACTTAGAGGTAACTGGAGTTCAACTAATTATTATATTTAAGATCTTTATACTACCATGTTATAATTCTTTCAAATCACCCTATCCTAAAATATTTCTCTAGTCACCTGTCACCACATGAAAAAAATCACCATTTGTTTCTTTGAGTCTTAAAAAACCCAGTCTGTAAATTGCAGCTAAATTGTAGATACACAGGAGTCTGGGGTAGGACTTTACTACACCTGGTATGGAAGGGTAAGAGACCTGAACCTGGAGGGAGGATTTTCCAGAAGAGAAGTGAATATGTGACAACAATAGACATATTGTGCGTACTTCATTTTTCACTAACCTTAAGGATGGACCCTTGTGGAATAGTCTGAAATGATCTGGAAGAAGTGAGACTGTCCTGTACTTGGATAATCAGACTCAATATGCCATTATTGTTAATAATTAAATTCTTAAACTGAAAATAAACAGAATGAATTGTACTGGCAAAGAAGTTATTTCTCTGAGTAGTAAATTGTTATTTTGAGAAATGAATTAACCCTCTGAAAGAGCTAAATATGCCATCAGTGGATTTTTATAAATCTTTTTATATTATGAGGAAACTCAATTAATTTGTTGCTATCTATGTTTGCCAAGAGATAGTACTTTTCCAAACATTCTTCTATAATGAAAGAAATCAGGATTTGGCAACAAGAATGTTAGCTAATTCTCTTTGTGCACTTCTTAAGCTACTCAGGAACACCATAATTAGCTATTCAGATACTTTATTATTATGATATTAGAGGATGGGAGAAGTTGATAACTTTTCAGACTAATAATTTTGTAAAAGAGCCAGTTTGAAAAAAATACAGTATAAATAAATGGATATACAGACAGTTTAACTTCTGAACATAGAGGAGGAAATTTTATTAGGTAAAAGCAATGGATTAAAAAAATAACAAAAGTATTTTATGTAATCCAGTAATTCCACTTTATACTAATATACAGAAAATAATCACATTATAGAATGTATATCATTTATTATTGTAACTTATTACATTTGTAGTTAGTACATTCAAAATTTAAGACATTTTTCTTTAGTAAATCTAATTCCACCAAATCAAAAATTATTTGTTAAGTCATTACTATATTGATCTGGCATCTTTAACTATTGGTAATATTCTTTTATCTTTTTTGTTTTCTATTTATTTTAGAAGTCTGCAGTTCTATATGCTACTTCCTGTTCCTAAGAGATTAACTCCTGTGTTTTTTAGATTCTAACACTTCTCTAGACTTATTTATTTTTATTAAAGCAACTGAATTCATATGTATTTGAACTCTTTAGTGGATTTCTCTTCTCCCTTCTCCCCTCTGTACCAACTATCACATTGTAATTAACTCTTTGATTTTCACTTAGTCTAATTATTAGAATGAATATTCGAGTTATCCTACTTTATAGCTCGGGTCTTTAAATGACAACTCTTGCATATACTACTAAGTATACTTTAAGTTAAATCTCTGCAACTCCTTATTAAAATATTTGAAGAAATAGGCATAAAAGTGAAGTAAGCATTTCTGAAAATATATAACATGATACTGCACAAGAAACAAAATAATAATAAGGAATTGGGTACATAGTTAACGAAAGGTGAAACTACAGGTATATTCACAGTAAGGAAATAAAATGGTTATAAGATTCATATAGTTAAGAAATGTGTCTATATATAAAAGCATTTTTAGCCAGATTAAAATCTCACCAAACATTTCATTTCTCTGTGAAAAGTTCTTTTAAACATGTTAACTGTTATTTCATTCAATAGGTTAAGTACTTCTATTTAAAAAGCTAAATTTTATCTTAAAATCTGAAGCTGAGAAGTATGGCATTGTACATTAATATGGAGAATAAATGTTTAACAGAAATTAATTCTGCCTTATTAGGTTACATTATTAAGTTCAGAAGAAAATAATGTGTCTTTGATTTGTGCAAATCTACCGCTATTGGAGTAATACCACTTCTGTTCATCCTTCAAGTTATACATAAAAGGGAGCCTCATTAATATTAATAAGTGACTGGTATATAAAGCGAGAAAGGAGGAAGGGCAAGTGTTATTTTACAGTGAGTAATAACTAGACTATTTTGTTAAAATGTTGATCTTGAAGATTTTTTTCTGTGTACCCACTTCTTTTTACTTCTACTCTACAGATTTTTGGTTGTAACTTTGTAAACTGCCTAACTACATTTCATAATCTGTAAGCTATAATTCTGGTTATTTTAAGTTTAGAATTATATATGTGATCTTGAAGATTTTTTTCTGTGTACCCACTTCTTTTTACTTCTACTCTACAGATTTTTGGGTGTAACTTTGTAAACTGCCTAACTACATTTCATAATCTGTAAGCTATAATTCTGGTTATTTTAAGTTTAGAATTATATATGTTTATACAGGTATGTGATTATCTCTCTTTGTAATGTATTTACAGTAGCCTAGCAAGCCCTTTTATTTTAGAAAGAACTATTGGAGATAATTAGCATGTGAAGTTTCATTTTAGTGTAGCTTTAACCACTGATGTCATATGAATTTTCTAGTTATTTTTCTTTAGCAGATTTTCCACAAATACTAGGAGAGTCACTATGAATCAATTTTGTTACAACAAAGTGATTCCAAAGTGATCTTTACTGAGTTTTCTTGGATCTTTTCAACTGGAACTTTTGGGGTTGATGAAGTTTGTCAGGAAGACAGAAAAGATGGTGCCACTTCAGATCTGATATTCCTGGGTCTGCACTTAAAGATTATCTGCTGAAGATTGATTCTTCCCCATGTCCTCTCCAAATTCAGATCTTTCACTTCTCCAGAAGTTTAGAAGGCCCTATTTCACCACTGCCACACAGAAAAAGACAAAACTCAAGAAAAATAATATTACAAGTTGACTGCTCTACAAGATACAACATAATTGTTAGGTCAGAATTTCTTGGCTTTTAGCACTAGGCCAGCACACTGTTAACAGAACAGAGAATGGGAACAAAAGCATAGCTCCTAGAATTTGAATTTATTTAATTACTTCTCAAATGTAACTCAAACGGGCACCTTGTATTTTTGTTCTTGCATGGTCTGAGCTAGAACGTGAGTAGGGCACATAAATATGTAACATAAAGACTTGGAGGTCAGACAGGTAGAGGAAAGTAGGAAGGAAGCAGTTAAAAAGTGTTATCCTTCAAATAAAATAATTTTACAATGTACTGTAACTTGTTAATGGCAAATCTCTGATTGAAACATAGATCTAACAAATTTAATAGTTCATATTCTTTTTACTGAGTGTTGTCCGCCATTAAACTAACACTGCTTTCTTCAAATGTTAAGTGTTGTACACTCTGCAAATGAAAATGAAGTACACACACACACACAAAAAGGAGTTTTCCTTCAAATTCCTAGGTTCATAATTCTCCTAATTTGCCCCAGTGATTCTGGGTAAATTATATTTTTTGCAGCAAGGCATTGCCATAATAGTAATGGTCTTTAATTTTTTAAAAAAGTAAATTGTCTTTTAAAATATTTTTCCCACATCAGGGAATATAAGCATTTGAAAGAAAAGGTGACTTTCGTAATCTGGATGATGTTTCTATCATCTAAAAAATGAGCTCTGCTGATTCTGATTGGTATAAGTAATTGGTTTAAGTAGAATAAAGACAATATAGAAACGTTTAAAAAAAAGATGACCGGTAAGGGGATCGTAACCCTTGGCTTGGTGTCATCTGCACCGCGCTCAGCCAGTGAGTGCACCGGCCATGGGGATCTTAACCCTTGACTTGGTGTTGTCAGCAGTACGCTCTCCCAAGTGAGCCAACCGGCCATCCCTACATAGGGATCCGAACCCGTGGCCTTGGTGTTATCAACATCATACTCTCCCAAGTGAGCCACGGGCCAGCCCTAAACAACGTAGTAACTTTTAAAGTAAAGCTTAAGTGGGGGCTCTATACTTCTATAGGCTCTATAGGCTCTAAGTATAGGCTCTATACTTCTATCCTTTTTCAAATTGGTAAACAGAGAATTATGCAAATTTTCTCATATAAAATTATTAATATTCCTCTGAAATCAAAACATGTCTTTTAAATTTTTGCCATTCTTTGGTCCTACAATTTCCTGTCATCTCTTACTTAGTACAGTGACGGTTAGTACATTGATACAATTCAATTCAAGCCAACTATTGAATTGTAATCGTCATACCATCCTTTTTTGTCAGCACATGAGTAGGGTAAGTTATAATGGCTTCTTGCTCTCTAGTGATCTGTGGTGGATTTTAATAGAAAGGATGGACAATTCTGTCACTACTGATTGACCTCAATGATCTGGTTCTCTTAAATATAAGGGAACAAACTTAAACAGGATTTAAACTTCTTAATGCTAAATTCGACTAAGTACATGCATATAGATATGTAAGTGGTATTAATTGGTTCAAAATTAGCATAAATTTACATGCTGTTGTCATTTATATTTATATTCACCAATAGTCATTTATAGACACATTCTAATCCTTGCCTTTTTGCCCCTTGCCAAGGTATAAATGTGTAAGTAGCCAAATTTCATCTGGTTTTAGTGAGACTCTACCCAAGTAATATGACCTTGAGTTTGACAGTAAGCAGTGAAAGTGGGCCACTTAAATAATTATATAGACATTGTCCACAGAATCTTCACCATTTCATTCTTCCATTTGAAAAATAGCATTTGGCAGATGGTAGACAGATCATTAAAGTAGTAGGATTAACACAGTAGTACAGAATGTGTTGTATTGAAATAAGGTAATAGATATATAAAGTTAAAGTCATATTGATTGGGTGGGATTGTTTCACTTAAACCATTAAATAACTCTGTGTGTGTGTGTAAGTTTGCTGCTAGCTTAGTGTGGTTGTGCAGCTGTCACTTCTTAAAATTATTTTTCATTTCTGTTATGAGTAAGACTGTCTTTATAAGCTTACCCTGGAAATCCATAGATATTTTGAATAAAATAAAAAATAAACAGTAAATTGAATTATAAATCCCCAGAATAACCAACTTTTGTTTTAAAGCAAACTTAGGTTGCTCTATAAATCTTAATCAAATCAATCACAATATGGTAACTGGGGGGTAGGGGGGTAATTAGAAATGATGAATTTCTTATCCACATCATCTGTAAAGGCAAAAAGAGAAAACTGGTTATTCTGTCGTTCTGCTTTTCTTGGGAACATTTATTTTCAAATGATTTGAGTCCTTCAAAACTCATCAGTCTCATAAACAATGAAAGGAAATGGTGACTGGAGGGAGAGATTAAAACATAAAGTACATTAATAGGGAAAATAAAGGGGAAAAAAGTCACATAGAAATGTGGAAGTTGAATTCAAATTAATTTTTAAGTGAGCACCTACTATGGGCCCCCCCAAATGACTGACAATACCACTAAATGTTTTGTTTAAATCAAGAAAAATCAAAACATATATCAGCATTTAATATTTATGTCTAAAACATCATTATGAATAACCTATTTAAATAAGAAGTTTTGTTTTCTACTCATATATTTTCACATTACTCAACATGTTCACTATTACCACCAGTCACCTTACCAGGCACAACAGATGACAAATGAACAAGGAACACAGTCTCACAGGAGCCTTATCACATGTGTTCCTAGGCTGAAAAGTCCCTTTTTTGTACTTCTTGGTAGGTAGAGTATGTAGCTTAGTGGTTAAGTATACACGTGTAGAAGTCAGAGGTCTAGGTTGAAATTCCAGCTCCAGTATATAGTTTATGTGATTTTAGGAAAAATACTCAATCTCTCTGAACTTCAATCCTCCGTCTGGAAAATCAGTATGCTACTTACCTCATCAGGTGGTGAGGGTTAATTAAAATTACGTATGTATAGCACTTTGCAAAGTATAGAGAGTGCTAAATAAATGGATGCTGGGATTACTAAGTGAGAGTCCTTGTATGGATGAATCGTGGGTTTCCAAATCTGGCATGTGGCTTAAAGTTCTTAACACCAAAGATAACTCTACTTGCTTCAGGTTCCTGGGATTCATCATATCACCCCCAATTTACTGCACCTCAGGTATAGGAGATATACTAGGATACAGGAGAGATTCTACAAAGATGTATTCCTCCAGAGATTTTTGGTACACTGCAGTCCTAGAAGTTGTTGATGCTAAGGTGCCTGCACAGCACTGGCATTTATTACTGAGAAGAATTTGTTACAAAGGAGATAAGGGTGGTGAGGAAAGTTGAAGAACTGATCAAAATGGATTAATGGCAAAAAAAAAAAAAAAAAAATTAAAAATTTATTTCATGATAAAACCCAATTAAAATTAGGTATGTATATCAAATTTCTTTATTTTCAACTAAGTGCGCACATACACATTCAGGTTCTTTTCTTCTGGTACTGATTTAGCTTTTTGTTAACAACAATGACAAGTTTTATGTTTGATTTAAATACTATTATACTGGTTTGGGGGGGGGGATTTTCCAGAGATCTATTAAATATGGAAGTTTCTTTACTGGTATAAAGGAATGAGTATTGTTTAACCAGGGAAAAAGTTGCCAACCACCACCAGCCTGTCTTTCCACTTTTTTAGAATATAAAAGTTAACATCTAAAGTATTTAATCATATCTTTGGCATGTTCATGATTGTTCCATTAGGTATTCTATAATTATAATCAAATTATTTTAATCTATACTCATCTATAATTTTCAAATCTATTTATTTTTATTCAACCTTTATATCCTGTTTATATTTTTTAAACTACAACAAAACATGATTTTCCATGTCTATTTTTCTTTTTAATTAGTGTTCTGACTGCCCTAGCAAACTGTCCTTATTTAATAATTTTATTTTTATAAATAGCCCCTCTGGAATCCTTTCTCCTAATTTGATATTTGTCTGTACTCAGACTGTTACTTTACATATTAAACATTTGCCTTGTACCATTCTACTCATGTGGGTTATTTCTCTGAATTTTTTTACTTTAAAAATATGGGAGACAAATAAAAAACAAAACAAGAAAAAAAGACAAAATAAATATGGGAGAGATTAAGACAAATTTCTGAGTTGTAATCTACTGCTGCCTTGGTTGTATTTGATTAATCTCTGAGAGTCTTAGTCCATTTACTGAAGAATTACAGAACATCCAAGTTGCACTGTAATTGATGGCCAGCTTGTTAGGTGCTGACTCCATTCCTCTGGATTTCTTGCTGTTTAGAACAAAGGGGCTTTTAAGAAAAAGGGTCGCAATGTATTTTTGAGACAGAGGAACAAGATTGCTCTGTATCCGTCTTGATTTTCCTTTCATTTTTAGGTTTGGAGCCTAAACACGTAAGTTACAAAGGCAGGATGAGCAGGCATCTTCCTCAACCCTGATTCATAGCAATGAGTTACAGCTCCACCCAGGAGAGGAAGGAGATAAGAGGAAATTAGGATGGAGTGGTGTTTTGGAGAGAGGTATTAGATTATTTTTCATTTTCTCTAATTTTAAAAGGCAAGTAGCCTGTAAATGAACTCTTTGCCTTGGTAAGGAAAAACGTACATACTAGAGAAGCCTATGTTTCACTGTACCTAGTTCTAAAAATGTGTGTCCTGTGTAACATGAAACTAGGAAAAAACATGAGGTGTGGCTTAGTGAAACTATAAACATCTCAATCACATATTAGAGATATGTTTAATGTTTTTATATTTGCTTGCTAATTGTTGGTTGTTAGTACATGTCAAAGCACTGAATTAAACCCTTTCTAATGGAATAGATAATCCTTTCTTCAAGAGTAATAGTATTTATTTATTTAAAAAGAAAATTTGGGGCCGGCCTGGTGGCGCACTCGGTAGAGTGCTGCGCTTGGGAGTGTGGCGGCGCTCCCGCCGAGGGTTCGGATCCCATATAGAGACTGGTCTGCTCACTGGTTGAGCGCGGTGCGGGCGCGACACCGAGGGTTGTGATCCCGTTGCCGGTCACGAAAAAAGACAAAAAGGAAAAAAAAAAAAGAAAGAAAGAAAATTTGGGGGGCAGCTGGCCAGTATGATGATCCGAACCCTTGATCTTGGGATTACATGGCACTCTAACCAGCTGTACTAACTGGCCAGCCCAAGAATGGTTGTATTTAGAAAAAGCCCTGTTCTTTAATGTTAGGAAAGCTACTGCAACAGAAATGTTGGTGAGGGTCATGGAAAAACGTAATCCCAAAGAAAATTATGTCTATTAAGATACTATATAGTTTGGAAATTTGGTTTGAGTTTATATTATCTCTTTAAACTATTGTACTCTCTGATGGTCTCTGGGTTAGAACTTCGGTTCGCCAGGTTCCTATCAGTAATACATACACCATATTTCATTTTAAGTTGCATTTCAGATTTAATTACTTGATAAGCTATTGTATCTACGACTAAGACAAATCACTTTTCCTGTTCTGTTAACTATGTGGCTTTAAAAAAATTCCTGACTTCTTATTTATCGTTTTGTATATTTCCCTGCCTCTCTCTACTTCCCATTATTTTTTAATTCTGTACTGGCTCCTGTACTATTCCTATCTTTACTTAACACTTTAATATATCCCTATAAATCTCTGAGCTCACACTGCGCTCTAATACTTCCAACTAAATCTGTACTAGCCAATGTTTGTCAGTTCTCTTGGCAACTTGTTCTTTTATGCAAATTGTATACAAAAATGTGATTTGCATATTTTAAAAACATGATGTAAACAGAAAGAGCAATGCTATTAAATTACTGTTCATAATCACAAAATTATATTTTAAAATATAGGAGTTAATTAAAATCTCTTTCATTACAAGAAGGGTATTACACTGCAAGTAACTCATATTAAAAAGCATCCTATTCAATAGATGTGTCTATGGTTGGGTCAGTTTTGCCAGTGTTTTAATTCACATGTAATTGACATAGAGCCTGTGTCAGCAACAACTAGCAATACTACTATTTTAACTGAAAAATGATAAACTGTTTGTATTTATATGTTCTGATTATTTTATAATCCTCAAATTTTATAGTCCTTTACAGAAAAATAGTAAAGCATGGTGATAAACTCAATTTGCCACAATACATTTTTTCCAAATCTTAGTATAAAACACAAGACATTTTTTTGTGCACTCTACTTTTATAGAACAACCAGATTTATAATTGATTTCTTTATTTTATTAAATTTATCAATATACATGGCAGCTTTCTCAAATCTCAAAGTTCCAAAAGTATGTAATTTTAAAGGTGAAAATCATTTTCCTTTAGGTGTCATATTCCTAGAGAGCTATTAAAATCTATTTATAAACAAAAATAATTGATAAACTAACACACTTCAGAAATCAGAATATTTTAAATTAAAATATTTTTAATGAATATAAAATATCTCTTTAATTAACTATCATAGTTCAATTTAATATCACAAACAAAATGGCTTTATCCCACTAATTTCTCAAGTGGAGTAAGTCATTCGGATTTATACTTAATATAAGTTTTAAATGTCATTATTAAATGATAATATTTTTATCAGTTATAGGAAATATTCATTTATAAGAATTTCCTCAGGTCCACCAATTTTTTTAGGCCAAGTCTGAGCCCACGTCGACCTTAAAAGTTAGGTTCAGTGCACTTAACTTGCCTAATAAGCTTGTCAATTTAAGAATTCTAAGAATATTAATTTCACTGACAATAAGGGGGAATAAACAGTAGCTAACTCATTGTTCAACTGACAAAAATAAAAGCTAAAAGTGAGTGGGATACCTTCAAATTACTTTTAAAACTTTTAAAATTTAAACAGGAATGGCCAATGATGCTGAATTTAAAATTTCACAGGATAATTTTTAAAAAAAAAAAAAAAAAAAAAAAACACATAGAAATAGTGAAGTCATCACCTCATTGATAAAAAACTAAAGTTTAATAGTCATTGAAGGGGTAACAACCACTTGTAGTCTACATTTAAAAATAATTTTAAGTATAGCTAAGAAAAAACTAAAAACAAAGAATTCTATTAGAAACAAGAAAAATGATAAACATTTAACTCCTAAAGTGTAGATACTTAAGATCCTAAACAAAAACATTAAAGGTGAAAGGGGTGAAATTTTTTCCAACAGTTCATCTTATAAAAGCAATTTCTAAGTAGCTCATATCCTTTGCTTTGGTGTTTTGTCTGCTATCGACTAAACATTAGTACAGTAGAAAATCACTTAGGTTCTTTTCAAATGCTTGGCATTATAATGTGATCTCATATCTTTCCTCAAATTAAATTTTGCTCCACATATTCCACATGTATACAGATGAACATCCATATGCTGCTCCAACTGTTCATTATTTGGGAATATCTGAAAGCAGACCTGGCATATAGTCTCACCAGCAGATAAATGAGAAATCATATGCCGTACATGGTCATGTTTTCTGAAGTTTCCTTGATCACAAATGGAACAGACATACCTGGCCATGCCTTTGTGCATATCATTGTGCAGTCGCAACTGACGCTCTCTTAAAAACTGCTTTCCACATGTCTGACAGACAAACTGTTTCTCCTTAGTATGAACAGTATAATGTTCTCTTAAGTGACACCGCTGATAAAAGCCTTTTCCACATAGGTTACAGAAATGTTTTCGTCTGTGATCTCTTTCATTTTCTTCCATAATGGCATTCTTAAACATATCTTGATCTAGGCAGCTAGACATATGTTCAACTACTAGATTTTCAGTTTCAAAACGCTGGCCACAATTAGGACATCGAAAAGGACAGGCAGAATGTTTAAATAACTGCTTTTTTTGGATACTGTTTATTTGGTAATGATTGTCCCTAAAATCATCCAACATTTCAACAAACATATCTCTTATTTCAGACTGCTCATCAGGATTCTCTTCCATGTCCATTTTCTCTTCAGTACTTCCTAATCCATTCATTGTCAGATCTTGGGGTTCTCCACATCTTTGAGCATGTTCCTGAAGTTGTCTACCCTTGACAAGTATTTGTCCACATTTCCCACATGCACAGATATTTTCAATGTGTTTGGCTAAGTAATGAGATGACAGATCCTCCTCAGTTATTGTGAGTCCACACAGCTCACAAGAAGCATTTTCAGTATCCTCTTGTACTGGACTACTGTTGTTAGCAGGCCTCATGTTTTCTAAACCACCTCTTTCATCAGCATTTATTGACATCCGAGGTTTTAGAGTTTTCCTACCACTTTTTTTAATGCCAACATCTTCTTCAACGTAATATCTATAAAATGGCTCTTCAGGTTCATCTTCTAATTCATCATTGTCAGTGGATTCATTACAGTCTTTATCAGTAACTTTAATAATGTTAAAGTCTTTCAGTTCATCTGTAGGAATATCTTCTGGCTCCATCTTGATAATGATTCTTTTCCTCTCAGCAGCTCTGCTTTTTTCTTCACTGGCTATTTCAGACTCCACTGTGCTACTTTTTCTGCTTCCAGTGGTTGAAGCTGAATCATCAGCAGCCTGGCTCGTGTCTCCTCTGTATTTGTCCGTCTGTGCAGAAAATGTTTTGGAAGAATCCTTTTCACCAAATTCAGCTTTGATGTTACTATCTTTTCCATCTCTAATATCTACTATTCTGTGGTAAGATCTTGTGTTTTGGTATGAATGTCTGTTCGTACAGGTTAGCACATGCTCATCTAATAATTTTTCACAGCTAAAGCCAAATCCACAGCTATCACAGGTAAAACTCCGTCCAAAGCGTCGTGACACACGTTCTTTTGAAGTAGATAATTTGGACACAGAACTTTTTTTACATACATCAAACAGTGGTTCAGGAAAATTACCTAATTGTAAAGACTCTTCATCAGGCTCTCTATTGTGTGGTGTATTTACTGTTGAACTTGGCTCTGCACACCACCTGTTGGCCTCATTGCCATTTCTAGCCACAGTGTCTTCATACATTCTTACCCCAAATATCATTTTGCTGTTCTGTTTGCTGGAAGCAGAAGATGAACATTTTGAACTAGAACAATCTGCATCCTGTATGTCTTCTAAGCAGTCAGGAACATTGTACAGCTGTAGGTAGTTCATTGCCACTTTAAACTGTTCAAAACTGGAGGGAGCTGTCATAATTTTTCCTAAATACATAAATTGCAAAATGAGATCAAAACACTCGGCACTAATTTTCATGTTGCTGAGATTCAGTTGTGCAGTACTATGCTGATGGTTCATGAAAAACATTCTAAAATAGGAGCTACAGGCAGCTAGAACTGCTTTGTGTGCTTGAAAGTAAATGTCATCAATTGCAATACAACAGTCACAGAGAAAACCCCATTCCCTTTGGTTGTTTAGCTGCTGAAGGACGTAGCTGCTGTGGCTGGGCTTTGCCATCTTCTATTAATGAGAGACCTATGTAAAACAAAAATATTAAAGTCAGCCAAGATATCAGAAAAGCACTTGAAAAAAGAATAATTTTTATCATGATTTGACTTGTGTGACTTTGCTATTACAATCAAAGTATGAGTAACTTTCTATTCTAATGTAGTGAAACTCAACATATACCTGAATCATTTTTTACATTTGAAGATACATTTAGGTTTCTCATATTGAACAAAGGTGTCAAAAGAAAAAAACCATAATTTTGGTTTTAATACAACTCTAGGGGAAAAAAATGAATACTAAATTTGGAAGGAAAAAGATATTAATTTAAAAATACTTGGAGGGCTCACCAGTTAGCTCCCTTGTTTAAGAGTGTGGTGCTAATAACACCAAGGTCAGGGGTTTAGGTACCCTTACATGCCAGCCACACAAAAAATAAATAAATAAAATAAAAGTACTTGAAGGATATGAACAATGAAAGTAAATAGCAACTCAAACTGAAAGTTACTAACTAGATTGTAGAGTATTAAAAACTTCTTAGATCACTGATATGAAGGAACTATTGCTCATTTTTTAAGTGTGATAAGGGTATTTTGGTTATGTTAAAAGTCCTTTTAGATATACATACTGGAGTATTTATAGATGATATATGAGATATGCTTCAAAATAAATGGAGTGAGTGTGGGGGCTATAGATGATACAAGATTGGCCATGTGTTGATAACTATTGAAGCTGGGAGACAGGCATAATTCTATTTTCATTTATGTTTGAAATCATTTATGTTTGAAATTTTCCATAGGAAAAAAATTCTATTTAAAAAACCTTACTAGATTATATGGAAATGGCACCAAACAAATAGGTTTGATCAATTCCTTTCTTTTTTCCTGAATGACTGGAGAAGGAATAATTCTATAGAGTTAGACTATGTCTCACATTGCTTGGCATACACTTTAGGGTAAAAAGAAGCAGGGATTTATTTGGGAAGGAGGTATCTATCCTTAAACTATAAATTTTTCTTCCTTTTTTTAAGTGTTAGGAAAAAACATACAAAAGTAACACATGCTCATCACAAAAATTCAAGCACAGAAGTATATGGAATAAAAACACACCTCAGGTCGCATAACTTTTCCCACAGGTAACCCCTCTAAACTCTCTGGATCTGTTTATATGCATACATACATAGTCAACATATTGAGTACCTACTATGTACTAGGCACATAGTTTTGCTATTTTTTGTGTTTTTTAACCTAAATTATATCACACTACACATATATCTTTCTGCAACTAGTTTTCTTCACTTAACCGCACTGGTGGACACTGTATTTTTAATGTAGAGAGTTGACTTTGAATAAAGGAGAGGAAAATACTAAAAGCACTAGAAGTCCTATCTGTTATATGATAAAGCTAAAATAAGATCCAATTCTAGCCTCAATTTTTAATCTGTATACATAAGGTTTCAGAATCTATCTTCTGCTTAAAAACAAGTTCCTAGGCAATTTGACTGAACTTAAAAAGAACATGTAACAAGCTATTCAGAGAAATAAAATGCTCATTCTTCAGTTCCAAAACTCTTCAATCCCTGCAGTAGTAATTAAGAGAGTATCTAAGTTTACTTAATTCTACTTGCTTTTTATCTGTTCCTCACAAATCAAATATGATGACATACCCCTTTTCTTTACTACGTACAGGCCCATCCTGCCTCCTCCTTCCTATTTCCCTGCCTAAGGACATGGAGTTTCATAGTCAGGGATGTGGGTCTGGTGAAAGGAAGGTGGCTTATGATGAGACCTCCTGCCTTCTTCAGATTGCAACCACTGTACCTTTTCTGGAAGCAAGATCAAGTGTTTCAAGTACAAACAATATTTCAAACCTCTGTTACTCAAATATCTGTACTAAAACTGTGAGGAATCATCTTCAGCATGTACCTAAATACAAAATGCAATGTATACACAAATATAGTCATCAATGTGTTATTTATAATTTGAATTCAGCCTTGTAGTAAGGGAGTTGTTAAGGAAACTAAGGTAAATCTACTCCCTAGAATTCACTGTCATGTGGCCTTTAAAAATTGTATTTATAAATGCAGACTATAGAAGTGGGAAAAATTTTCACAATGGGGAGTCAAATAAATAAGCAGTATACAAAATTATGTTACAATTATAATAATGTAAAACAAATCCAGACACCACCACCACAACCTCTTTCAAAAGGTGAAAAAAAAAAAAACAAAAAAAAAACACAAAAATGTTGACCCAAGCCCACTTTATGTAGCTTAAAAGTTCCAAGGACCCCTTCATATCTGAATGAAAAGCAGTTTTATGGTCAGCCACCAAAATTAATACATAGAAGACCAATATGACAGACACATCTGTAGCTATAGTCACAATTCAATTAAATTAGCAAAAATACATATACTCTGTGTTAACAAAACACTAAAACAAATAAGAGCATCTATAGCATTTTAATGCACATGTATTCATTCAACAAATACTTATTAAGCACCTTTGGTGTACCAGGCACTGTATTAAGTACTGAGAGTCAGCAATAGCACAGGTACTCCGTAATCTCAAGGATACATTATTGAGGAGAATTTTGACTTTTTCTAAATTAGTGATTTCATTTCAACATGCACTCATTAAAGGGCTCACTCTGGAAGAAGGCATCATGATGTATTGGAGAGAATAAGGACTCTGAATCAGACAGACCTGGGTTGGAATTCCACTGTCTCCATGTCTGTCTGTACTCCTATCTTCCCCTGATAGAGGTAGAAGCTGAACAAGTACTGTATCTAATTTTTAGTGCTAATGCTACAGCTTCTAGGCTGACTTAGAATTGTAGTTTTACGCAACACTATTAGGCGGATGTCCAAGTTCTGAGTAAAACTGATTTTAGGTAGAATAACTTTTAATAGCAATCATTCACACATTAGTACTCGCAACTCCATTCTTGTTACATCTCATTCAAAAAAGCTTTAAAAAGGCTAATATACCAAAAAAAGAAAAAAATGGTAGTGGAGGTCAAGAGTTTGGATCCCCATACCAGCCTGCTGCCAAAAAAAAAAAAAAAAAAAAAAAGGTAGAGGGGTATGGGGCAGGAAAAGAGGGATCTAAATTCCTGTGAGACTTTTAGCTTGTTATCTCTTGAAAATAATTTTTGCATTAAAATTTTTTATAATCACTTTTTTCTTTTCTCTTCATCCTTTCTACCCAAATTACATTCATTTTTATTAGTTAATGATTTTAAATTCCAAAAGAAATCTGCTCTTTTCAATTTTTTTACATCCTTAATCATGCAACCAAAAAAACCTAGTGTTCTTTTATGTTATAGTAAAGCTTGTAAGTAGTTTTAAATAAATAAAAGGATTGCTTATATTTCAGCTGTTCCTGTTTTTATGACTGAAATCTGCAATTGCTTTTGTCTGTGTTTCTAGCTGCATCGCTGGTACAAGTTTGTCACAACTAGAAGTCAAGCGCTGGGGCTGAGAGCAGAACCTTCAAAAGTGATTCAAAGGACTTAATGTCTTTTCGATAAGGATAACAGACTATGCACCACCAGGTATTCCCATAAGGCTAAATGATACCCAGGGTGTAGTACTCCAGCAAGAATAAGGAGTTAGGTAATCCAAAACATTTTACACTGAATTTTTAAAATTTTAGATTGAAAAAGTTTACCAGCTCATCTCAAATTCAGAAACAGCCACCAAGCACATTAAGCATATTAAGTAATTTAGACAGACTTTCAGAGCTTAGCAAGATCTAATCTATCCAACATTCTAATTTCATAGAAGGCAAAATCTAGGGCTGTTAAACAATGTACCAGAGTATAGTTAGCTGTGGTAATGTACATACTAAGACTACAGAACAAGGATTCCTGACCACCCAGACAGTATTAACCACTATAAAATACTTCCTTGGTACTATGAGATATGGCCTTCTGCAAAAAACACTCAGCAAGAGGGCTGGCCCGTAGCTCACTCGGGAGAGTGCGGTGCTGATAACACCAAGGCCGCGGGTTCGGATCCTATATAGGGATGGCCAGTTTGCTCACTGGCTGAGCGTGGTGCTGACAACACCAAGTCAAGGGTTAAGATCTCCTTACCAGTTATCTTTAAAAAAAAAAAAAAAAAAAAACACTCAGCAAGGATTGGACACGAGTCCTTATTACAGGGTTTATTGGCCAGGTGCTTTTTCACAAGTGAGTCTCCCATCTGAACTCTTTATCTGTAATGTGGTTTTATCTATACATCTCTATCTATAGGTAGTTTACTACTATAGCTGAGGATTGGACACGAGTCCTTATTACAGGGTTTATTGGCCAGGTGCTTTTTCACAAGTGAGTCCCCCATCTGAACTCTTTATCTGTAATGTGGTTTTATCTATACATCTCTATCTATAGGTAGTTTAATACCATAGCTTTGTTCCCTAAGTCATACTGTGTAAGCTAGTAAATTTCTCACTGACATAGTAAGATTTCAGAAATACTTTTCCTCCATTGCTAAATCTCTTAAATTGGAAATAATAGTTTTGCTGGAAGTTTCTTTTGCTCCAGTCTTGGCCAAATGATAATTTAAGGATCTATAAATAAGCATATAAAATGAATGAAGAAGTAACTTAAAGGAATTTTGAAGTGACTCCTTCTTTAAGGAAAATAATCACCCTCTAAATTGTGTTAGTGGAAGTCTAGAGGAGAGCCTAGCATCAGATTCCCAATTCAGCACCCTAATCTCTGAACTACTTACAATTACCTTTGGATCTCAAAGGAGATTTAAGTATATACATTCATTTCCTTTTACCTATTTCTATGTCTTATATGATTGAATGTACACATATGAATTTAATTTGAGGATTGTAGAATATCTTTTTTAAAAGTCTGGAATGTAATGATTCTTTCATATTTTAAAATCAGAGTATCAGAATGTATTGAACACCTACAATGTTCCTAACACTGGATAAAGCATTGAGGTGGAGGGTAGAGAAGGATGATGTACAATAGAGCTAATCATATGTTTGAAATTACATTTGAAACCAAGATACCAGAGGCTGGAAGGGGTTAGGGTTGGGGGGAACATTAGGAGTAAACTAATGGGAACAAAACTATGCTATCTACCCTAAATGAATCATTGTGCTAGATATGCATGTATTGAAACAACACACTGTACCCCCCCCAAATAAATATAAATAAAATTGATTTAAAACAAAGTAACTAGTGAATTCATTGTTAAAAAAAAAAATTTGAAGCCAACAAAAAAATTTGAGATTAAGTGCTAAATTATATTGAATAAAGTTCAGCAAAAGTTTAGAAGAAAAGCATGAATTATACCAGAAGAGTCGGCTTTAGGAAGGATGTAGGACTGAGTGAAGCCTTGATGAATGAGTAGAATAGAAAAAAAAAGAAAGCAAGGGGAAAGGCACTTCAGGTATTTGTATAGGTATGTATGTAAATAACTGGGGAGGGGTACACAGCAGCTTGGCTAGAAATATAATGGGAAGGAAGGTAGATTTGCTTTACCAGAAGGTAGATTTGTTTTAGCTGATAGGTGAAGGTTATGAAGGTAGGGTAAATGATAACTGTAATACAATAATAATATGAATAGCTAGCATTTGTTAATCCTTACTCTATGCAAATTTGTTAATCCTTACTAGGATCTATACTAGGCAAATGTATAGGCAGGACTGTGGTTTGAATGCGTCCCCCAAAATTCATGTGTTGGAAACATAATCCCCAATGCAACAGTGATGGGAGGTGGGGCCTTATAAGAGACGATTAGGTCATGAAGTCTCACCGCCCTCATAAACGTTTTTTTTTTTCTTCCTGATAGCTCCCCCATACAGAGATCTAAACCCTTGACCTTGTTGTTATCAACACCACTCTCCCAAATTAGCCACTGGCGAACCCATACATGGATTAATGTCATTGTGGGAGTGGGTAAATATTGAAAGTGGGCTTGTTTTAAAAGTGATTTCAGCCCCTTCTTGCTCTCTTGCTCTCCTGTGCTCTCTTGTCCTTCCACTGCCCACTGTAGGATGATGCAGTAAGAAAGCCTTTACCAAATGTGGGCCCCTCCACCTTGAACTTCTCAGCCTCCAGAACTGTAAGAAATAAACATCTTTTCTTTATAAATTACCCAGACTGTGGCATTCCATTATAGCAACACAAACTGGACTATGACAGGGAGTTATCACATATACACTACACATATACATGTATGTATGCATGTATATATGTATACAACTTTAGCGCTTAATTATCATAACAAACTCTACAAAGTAGGTACTAAGTAAGACCCATTTTCCAGATTAAAAAACAGAGACATACAGGGGCTGGCCAGTTAGCTCAGTTGGTTACAGAGTGGTGCTAAAAACATTAGGGTCAGGGTTCAATCCCTATACCGGCCAGCCACCAAAAACAAACAGAGGCAACCTTCCTAAGGCCACAAAAAGAGGATTTCTTGGGATTAGAACATAAGCACTATGACTCTCAAACCCAAGATTATGCCTTGAAGATTTTTCCATCTATAAAAATAATGCCATATTGGCAAAATTCTTTCCTAGAATACTACTATCCAAGGTATACAGTTCAGTCTCTAAAACCAAGGTATACAGTTCAGTCTCTAAAACTGATTAAATTCTTTAGGTTTTCTCCTTGAAACTTCCTGAAATAACCAGTTGTAGAGGCTCCTAAAGATAAAAGGCTTTATTTCAAGACACGTAAATGACAGACATGATCAAGTTTGAAAAATTTTATTCACTATTTAGACCAGACATTGTAGTTGGTTATTAGACTTCAAATTTAGTGTTAGTACAGGAAGTTCTGAAATTATAATTGGGTTATGTTCCAAAACTTTATTTTTATTTGGAACTTGCAACATATATTCCCATAGAAACAATGCTATAAATGGTAGCTCAGTTTTATGCTTACACCCTAAAGTCTTTTAAAACCATAATGCAGTTGTATATTAATCCTAAAAGTGCTGTAGTATTACTTGTACCAGTGCTGACAGAGATCTAAGGAGCAGCATGGTACAGCAGTGCCTACTATACTGAGCCCTCAAGGACAGGGACAAGGCTTAATGGCCTTTGTGTTCCTTTTGACTACCACACTCTTCCCACACAGTTGGCACTCAATGCATGTTTGTTAAATAAAAGAATTTTAAAAAAGCCCAAGAAGCAGATGCTGCTAGATTTCAGTACCAGCTCTTCCACTATGAGGAAACTTCTTTACCTCTCTAAGCCTACTTTTCTTATCTATAAAATCAGAATCATCATACTCCTCACAAGATTCTTGTATAAATTAGATGACAAATGTTTCTTTGCCTTTTCAACCTAAGCACAATTGTTTAAAAATATTATCATTGTGAACAGTTTACAGAATTTTATGAAATGATCAAGTTCAACCCACTGCTTTATAGACCAGAAAGCCAACTGAGCTTAAGTGATATGCTCAACGTCACATCCAGTTTTAGTGGCTGTCACGATAAGACATTGGTCTCCTTAATCCTAGTCTAGGGCTCGTCATGCTACTCTAACTGCAGCCCCCATGTATAGTACTACCTGGCTGTCTGTTTTCTCTTCTGCATCAATTATGTTTTGCCGAAATACAGAAAGTGTTCAAATTTGCAAGGGTTGTTTGTACCCACGCTAAGTGACTTTAGACTGCTATGCTTCTGGAGACTGTGGTTTGTTGGTTGGTTAGTATTTTTCTGTCTCCTTGCTTGTCAAGCCAATAACTGTCACTTCTAAAAGGTGTGCTGATCTCCTGCCGCCCACAATTTCAATCTCTTACAGGTTGTATAATCAGACAAAAACTCATTAGAAATGAATCTACATAATTATTTTTTCTGTAAGGACCTAGGGAAGGACTCTATGAGTAAAACATAAGATTTTAATTCCTGAACTTTGTTCAAAGTCAATGAAATTGCCTTCCTCTTTTGCTTCATGCCAAGGCAGTGGATAGCTGAGGTTGCCAAAATAGTGGCATCTGGAACATTCCTCTCTCCCTCCAGGAGTGGAGGAGGAAAAGTTTAATCCAGGCAGTCTACATTTTGACCTGTTCATAGTAAATAGGCAGCACAGCATCTTCTCACCACCAGAGGGCACTGTGTAAACAGTAGGCTCCTCTCAGCTAAAAGCAGTTTCACCAGGAAGTCACTTTTTGCACATTGCATTCATATTCTCAGGGTTCATTTTGTAGGACATCTATCTACTGCACAGCACTCATTCTGTGGACTCAGACTGGCACCCACCTAAAACTGTTCCTCCCCCTGTGTTCTGTCTCAGCTGCCACCCCTATGCACCAATCACCCAGGCTACTTCGGAGTCACCTAGAACTATTCCCTCATAATCAACTATTGTCTTGCCAATTTTCCTACTAAATATTTCTCAGATCTGCCCCTCTATTCCATCCCTACCTTCCCTACCCTCGTGAGGTCTTTATTATCACTCCTGAGTTATTACAGCAGGCTCTTTATCTGGTCCCTCAAATCCATCCTTCACTCTCAGATGATATATAAGAACAATCAGACCATATCATTTTCCTATGGTTTTCCTCACATATCCTCAGGCTAGAGTATAAAAATTTTCCTACTAAATATTTCTCAGATCTGCCCCTCTATTCCATCCCTACCTTCCCTACCCTCATGAGGTCTTTATTATCACTCCTGAGTTATTACAGCAGGCTCTTTATCTGGTCCCTCAAATCCATCCTTCACTCTCAGATGATCTATAAGAACAATCAGACCATATCATTTTCCTATGGTTTTCCTCACATATCCTCAGGCTAGAGTATAAACTCCTTAGTGAGGTATACAAAGGCCTCCATGTCCACCCATCTAGTCTTACATGTTTGGCTACTTCCTGCTTCGAACTGCATCTTCGAGCAACATAAAAACTGCCCCCCCCCCGCCGCTTCCCCCCATCTCCAATATACTTCATGTATTTCTTACCTCTAGTTTTATTCATGCTGATTGGTTCTTCCGTCTGAACCTCCCACATATCATTTAAGAGTCAGTTTATCACCTCCTCCAGAAAGCCTTCTGTAAACCTCCTTTCCCACTATTTTATGTTTTTATATTAGTGTATTACTCCTTATTTTGCACTTATTACATTAATTTTAATCATCAGAACAGTAACATAATAGAGGCATTAAAACACAGACAGGGCTGGCTCTGGTTAGCTCAGTTGGTTAGAGCGTGGTGTTGTAACACCAAGGTCAAAGGTTCAGATCCCCATACTGGCCAGCTGCTTTAAAAAAAAAAAAAAAAAGAGCACAGACTAGCCAGGTCGACTGGGTTCAAATTCTGCCTCTGACACTTATTAAGTATATGACCTTGAGTGGGTTGCTTTCTCAATTTCTGCCTCAATTCCTTCATCTAAGAAGGTTTTGTAATCCTCCCTAGTTTTTAGGGTTATTGTGAGGCAGTGTCTGTCACAGAGTGAGTGCTAAATAAGAATTGGCTACTACAATTAAGTGTTGGTTTCCTTCACTAGATTGTGAGCAACCTGAAGGCAAGGACTTTGGCTCATTTGTTTCTCTGGAGTATAATAGGTATTCAGTGAATGTTGCTGAATGAATAACCGGTGAGGCAGTTCTTTATAGTTTTGGGAGGGATTAACCAAGTTTCCTTCTTTCAGAAGATACTACACATTTTTAAAATTTATATTGTTTCCAATTTTGCGGCTTCAGTGTTCTTTGTGCTTACTTCTAACCAAAGTCCTGAAAACTTCACACTCATCTAACTAAAATTCGATGAAATAAAACCAATAAAAATATCAAAAAAGTATGTTCACAGGTATTGATATTCAACACTGTACCCCACAGATATGTACAATTGTTTCAATTAAAAATAAATTTTTTAAAAATTAAAAGTGTTCACTCTATGAAGCTTAACTCAACTCTCTAAACCTTAAATCTATTTAAGATTTTCTCTTATCCCAAATCGCCTAACACAGCAAAAGCCTTCCTTCTTTCCACACATGCGGTTCCTTTTGCTTAGAACCTTTTCAGTGTTCAGCTCACACTCTCTTTGAGAAGTTCTTTCTGATCCCAGGGTGAAGAAAATGCCTCTCTTCTGTTCTGCCAAAATAGCCTATACATACAACTACAGGGTGACAAATTATGTATCATCCTAACTGGGATGCTATATCCATCACCACACTCAAGGCAGGTATTGTAATTACTTGGCTTCTCTGCTTTACCCTATACTCTTTGAGATCAGGACATTGTCTCAACATTATTGTAACCCCTGAGCCACTAACAGTTTTTAGGTGCTATTTGATGAGTTTTTGAATGAATTAATGTCGAAGTAGACAAGTTTTATTTTGCTTATCAATATTTTTACTTATTTCAATCATGGCAACTTTTACATTGTGGTTGAAAATTTCCAAAGTATTTTCCCATACATTATACAACTAATTCTCACAACCCTGAGATAGGTATTTTTATTATCCTCATTTTGTGAATGAAGGAACAGAATCAGTGGTTGATTTGCCCCAAACTGCTCATCTTGTAAGTAGAAGCTGGGACTCAAACTGTGACTCTTTTGATTCAAAGCCCTAAGTTTCAGTTTTTTGTAAACTAGACAACATTGTTTCTGGGCATAACTGTTAAGCGAAGTGCCCCTTTGGAACATTCTAAGCCTCCCAGGGATACCCTTTTTCATGAATCTAAACAACTTTCATCATTCTCATACCACCCCATCATAGGCAGAATGCCTTCTCTCTTCCCCATCTCCCCTTCCATCTGCTAACTCCCACTGTCCACCAGGGCATGCCCTAATACTACAGACTTAAAGTGGGGATGGAGCTCTTCGGTTGTCTCTAAAAAGGGTTACATACATCTCACACAGACAACTAACAGAAAATCTGGGTGGTAATTCTCTAATTTTCTTTTGAAAACAATTTTAAGTTCGAAGACAGAGTAGTATAAAAAACACCCATGTCCCCCAACAACCTCAAATAATCAATGTTGTGATTAAATTTCTATATACTATTTTGGGGCTTCGTTTTTAGAGTATCATCAATTTCTCCACAGCTCATTCTTTTTGAATGTACCAGGCTTAATAAGTGACTCTGTCCCATCACTAAGATCTCATGCCAAAATATAAGTATACTTAGAAATCTATCTTAAATATGTACCAAGATGCCAATTATGAGTGGCATTCAGGCCTGAGTCCCTGCCACCCCCTCCTCAATATCAGTCCCTTCCATGCCACATGTGAAAATAGCAGTAATTAAACCCCTTTTGTCCTCTAATTTCCTTTCCATGATGTTCAGCATGTAACCTTTGGATACTGATCAAGAGGAACTCCCACCCCTCAGGACAGGGATATCTTGGCAGTGGTCTTTATGGCAAGTATACCATACTCCTTCCCAACTATAAACTATGAAACTCTACAAATGTGAGGGTTTCGTTTTGTTTTAATGAGTTTGGCCAGTATACATCAATCCATCAGAGGCTGGACATCAGCATAAACATTAACAAAGTGTGAGAAAAAGCCTACTGAGGTATAGTAAGTACTTTAAGGACAAACCTAAAATAGCAGCCCTGTTATATCAAAACTCTCCTGTCTATTACTTAATCATATAATTTTAAATCGGTCCAATGCAAAACACTCCCTTTTTCCTCTAACTGGCAGTTCTCACCCACCTGAGCAGTGAACAGAGAACACGAGCCCATGAATCACCACAGACCATCCCTAGGCAGGGTGAAGCACACACAGCAGTGCTCAACTGTTGCCTTCTCTTGTTTTAAACAAGGAATTGACTGTTTGCGGTGATTATCTCTGGGGAGTGGGAGTCAGTATGACTTTCATTTTTGTAGTTTATGTACTTCAGTACAGGTGGGATTTTACAAAGAACATGGATATTATAAAAAATACTTCCATTTTGAGAAAAAAAATAGACATGAATAAACTTTAACACAGTTCACACATGAATATAAGAACAAATAAAGTAACTTTATTTTACTGTTAAGAGCTACTAGCACAATAAGAAAGTATCAGCAGAAAATATTCTGTAGAGACCAAAGTGACCTCTCAAGCAGATGTTTCTCAAATATACCTCGATTTTTTGGAGGTCAACAGATTGTATTGTAAAAATAAAAATCCATGGAAATTTTTCTGCACTTCTATCCCAAATGGTTTCTTCCCCTTTGGGCCAGAGGTTAATAGAAAAAGGCTTAGTGCTTTTCCTGGCTAGAAAAGGACAGGTCCGAAAGCAGGCACTTTTTTTCTTCTGCACATTAGAAAGGGAAATGGTGCTGCAAAGAACACAGGGACACTCTTAAAAAGGTCCATGAACTGTCTCTTCCCCAGAGCCTGGCAAAAGAGGAGAATGAGGAAACAGTACAAAAATTTAGCAGTGTTAAAGCAAAAACACAAGGTCAAGAGCAAGTGGCTGTTACTGCTCATGCCCTGCTAAGGTCCTGGTTAAAATATGGTTTTTCTTTTCTCTGACAGTGAGGCACCTGCCCCTCTTCCCCCCAAAACCCAAGAAGAGTAGGCCACCATATTAGGGGTGGGAAGAATAGAAAAGCTTCAGGAAAGACTGCTCAACCTGAGTTATTAAATACCATGAAAATCTGGTCTTAATGGAGAAATCCTGTTTGTAAAATTAGCATAAGATGTTAACTAAAGGCTCTATTGCACACTGTTTTTTTTAAGAGGAGAAAGCACTCCATCTTGTTCCCAAAGGCATTCAGTTATTATTGAGACTTTTAGATAGTCAGCAAGTGATTCAAAAGGAAAGTTTTGAGGATCTGAGCAAAATGATGGCCAGCCATATTTACGCTTCATCTTTTTGTATCTCAATTTTCCCCCTTTCTCCAGATATCCATTTGCACTGACAAAACTTCATAGAATCGAATATGTCAAAGACCGTGACTGCTTTGAACTGATCATAAGAACTGCAGCCTTTACCAAATCTCCTTCAGAATGCCTAGAATTTCAACTCAAGAAACCGACTCTAAGTTGCCTCAAAATGCCTCGTGCCGTTTCTTGGGTTCGAGTGCCAAAGCTAAAACTTCCTGTCGTGTACCATATGGAAACGTACTTAGACCAGTGGAGAACCTGCGTTGTACCTACCACTCTGAAACTCGACTTAGGAACATGATTGCACACATACAAATGTCCTATCCCCAGAACACATCAAGGACTTTCATCCACCTTTTCCTGACGTGCCCAAGTTGGAAAATATCATGTCAACTTTTCAGTATGTGCACTCGTTTGCTTAAGCAGAAAGGGAGACTGGGAGGGGTGGCTGAGCTCAGACCGATGCCTAGATACTGTGGTGATAACAAGTCCCGACCTACATCCAACACATTAACCGACAGTAACAGAACTTCTAGTAAGCGCCCACCACTGGAAGCGAAAGCACTCGCGTCCCAGGAAGCAGATCTTTTCCACTGAAAATTCCCAAACCCACCACTTTTTACTGCACAAAAAGCGTGTGTGCCGGAGAGAGGGGGTGGGAAAGAGCGCAGCAAGAATTTGCACGGCTCTTACGCCTCCTCCCTCGGAGCGCGCCCAAGTCTGCGGCCTCGGGCTCCGGGACACTTCCCCTCCCACCCGCCGAGGAGCCGCAGCTGTAAGTTGAGCGAAGCGGGCTCTGGGCACGTCAATCAACCGGGTCCTCCCGCCTCCCGTCTACACCTCCCCTCCCATCCCCCCTGGGGGGGGGGGCAGAAAAAGAAAAGGAAAAGAAGGTAACTAATTTGGGAACTAGCCCCCGCGGGGGCT